>NW_028278195.1:0-183290 GCF_059751315.1 Micrasema longulum
ATGCGCACAGCACACAAATAAACTAACCTTGTAAATCTGGCAAACGTCAAACATGCGACCCGCGAGATGTTTCGTTTTTAAAAATGTATGTTTATTTTTTATTGTGAGCTACTAAATTGGCAATTAAATATATTGCGTCATCTGTAAAAACTCAAAAGACGCCATTATACAAATTACGACAAATCCATTTGTGCTCATAAATTGGAGGTTCGTAAGTTTTTTTTAATTTGTCGGGACATTTTTAGTCTTTGTCAAAAATAACGGAATTAATACAGGTAAGTACTCGTAATTAATACATTGAATCAATTTAAACACGTAATATACTGTCAAAATATTAGTCAGATCGATTTGAGGTCTTTTTTCCTCGATCCAGATCTGGCACAGTTTGAGTATGTCAGTCGGTGTTGATTATATTTTAACACTAAATTCGTTTCTAATTTATATTAATTATTAATTTATATATACATAAATTATCGTACGAAACTCGGGATACACATTTAATGCATCTTAATCATTCTATAAAGGTTCCTAAAGATTGCCATATTGAAGCTAATTGAATGACAAGACGATGCATTGATTGATTGTTTAGTATTCCCAAAGACATACGGTCGGCCGTCGGCTTTTGTACTTTCTACTTTTGCGTAATTCACTATTTCAGGCATTTAAATAAATTATGTTTTTTACAGATTTTTATCAATAATGCAAACATTCTTCGCTTCCATGCAGGTGCTCCCTCAGTTAACTAGTGATAACTATGTTAAGATAATATGTTATGAGGAAAATAATGAATCAGGTCATTAAGGAAACTGACAGGGAAGGTGTGCCTACATTAAGACAATTTCAGTAGAATTATAATATATGGAACGCAATAAGCAATATTGGATACTTGTGGGCTGAAATAAAAAAGTAAAAAATGAAAGGTTCCTGTAAACAATTATGCCCGCAAATGATGAATTTTGAAGAAACTCTGGAAACTATCACAGATGATATAGTATAGGACTTCAACAATGAAGATGTTAACGAGTAAATTGAATATCACTCAGAACCTCTGTCAAATGACTGCTTAATTGCAACAACTGGTAAATGAAATACACAGTTAATGTAAGGAAAAAGCTGATAAAATTGTCTTTGACAGTAAAAAATATGAATGAAGCCTTATCTATTTTGAAAATTAAATACAGCATGTTATTATATAGAACTCTTTATCAAGAAAACAAAAAGTATGGAAGTATTTAACTAACTCTTGAAAAATTTATAAAGAATCACCTGAAAGCACTTAAACACCTCATTAACTTAATTAAAAAATACATCTTTTTTACATCCCTCGACTTTCGAACATTCAACATTCGCACACATTTTCAGGAACCAATTATGTGCGAAAGTCTATTGTATTTCAATGCTTGGGACAAGATGTCGCTCTAATGGTTAGTAATACTGTAATTATATGTCTGTATACTGATAACATAATGAATCATACATGCAAGAACATTTTTTGCTCAAATTATAATTGAAGCTCTAAGGTTTAAATATCAAATCAAAATGCATATAAATTTTAAATCCTTATTTCAGATTTGCTGTCACAATCTCTGAATGTGTAAGTACAAAATGAACCAGTGCAAGATCTGTTTGTTTGATCCCATATCGTTGAAATATACTTATTCTTCTGACATTCTCAATTATTAAAAGGTGTCAAACCAAAAAATAAAGTCACTAATTATTTTCATTAAGGTTGTGTAAGGTATCTCATCATTTCCCTATCCGCACCATGTGGTGCATAGGGCACTGCATTGGCGCATCAAATGCAGCATATTTCATCATCGGTTACATGAAGGTAAGGTGATCAATCTTACACTTCAGGTGCTATTCCAGGGACTCAAACATTGCAGTGAACGTTAAGAATAAATATTTTCTGTTGATCCTGCCAGGAATCGAACTTGGGACCTCAAGCACGGTCGGCAAACGCTCCGACTACTACCCTACGAGGCAGACATATCTCTACCCAATTTCCTTTTCCAGAATTTACATAAGAGTTGCCGTAAAGCCGAAAACGCTCGTCCAGGGCTCTGCTTTCATTTTTCAAACAGGTCTGTTTCCTTTGTCAGCTTGGACACGGACAAAGGGTATGCAATATTATGTTTCCCAGAATTTGAGTTCATTGTTGGTTGCCATAAAGGAATAATAGAGCATAATATATTTAATCAATTTATTCTAAATTTGTTGCAACAGAGAGGGAAAACATTTTTGAGAAGAGAATATGGAAGTATAGGCATTTACAGGGCTTTTGACCTGTCATTGGCTGGTTTAAGCGGCCACTTTACTTATTGTGTTTAAACATCCAAATTTCCTCAACTCTTCCATCTGTTGACTTTTGTGAAGTAAAAGAGCTGAAACCTTTATCATGTGGGTGAGATTCATCCATCCAGCAACAAATTTAGATTGGAATAACTCCCTAGGTAGGAAATCCAGCCAGTCCGCAAAATTTGGACATACTCAAAACATTGTTGAATTAACTAACTGGTAAAAGAAGAAGTATAAGAATTGGAAAATTGTTTTTTTAGGTGTTGCCTAGTAGGTGATTTCAGCCGGATGATATGAATGACAGGCCATAAGCTCTGTAAATGCCTAGACTTCCATATTCCCTTCTCAAAAATGTTTTCCCTCTCTGTTGCAACAAATTGAATTTTATTAAATTATTTCTCCCTAGGGAGGAAATCCAGCCAGTCCGCAAGTATTTGGACGTACTCATAACATTGTTTTATTTATTTTCACTATGGTACCATATCCATAAAGTCTGTATTATTTTTTTTTAAATGTTATGTTGAATATGCATATTAACATTTAAGATTGTTTTTATTTTATTTTTTATGGCTTACAAATAATGAACAATACAATAAATTGGTATAATATCACAATTTGTTATGTTTAGAAATTTTTCATGAATTAAATGTGAATACAACATGCACAAATAATTAATAAAGTAAAAAAAAAAACTTTTTTTTAATCAACTAAATTTAATTTTTGTAACTTTTTATAATTTTTATGTGTATTTAACATTTTATTTGGACTTTAATATTGTTATTTTAATTTCACTAGATTTTTTCCCCTATGCTTATTATTATGGCAACAGCCTAAAAAAAATCAGTACATTAATATGTAAACTGTGAATCAATTGAGTTAAATCGGGTTGTGGTCCTATGACTATCGTCATGGACTTACGGCTCAAAGGTTAGAATCCCATTCTATCCCAACTTGATTCCTATTTTCTAATAGAGAGTTATTTACAACTCGTCAAAAATGGCCCTCAAAATTAAATGTTTAAGTAAATCATAAGAACACAAATCTCTTTTAAAAAAATATATAGTGAATTTTTATACCGTAGAATAAATAAATGCAGGTAATCATCATCATCATTTCAATTCCGCACCTAATTGCATAGGGCACTGCATTGGTACACCAATCGCAGCGTATCTTGATCTTTTTGTTACTTAAAGAAAAAATGATCAATCGTACGCTTGGGGTGCCAGTCAAGGGACTATGAAATATTGTACTGTAAAATCACCTTTTAAAATAAATATTTCATGTCTACCATGTCAGGAACTGAACCTGAGACCTCTTGCATGATAAGCAAACGCGTTGAGAGGATGTGAGAATACATTTTCTTGTAACAAAAGGTAATATAAATAAAAATAATTTCAAATGTACTGTTTTCGTAAAACTAACTAACTAAAACTAAAGTAAATACAATTCTTGGCCAGAGCCCTTATTTCTCCCGGTGAAAGTGATCACATTAAGGTTCCTTATATTTAGAATATGTGTTTAAATATTTATGTGTGAGATATGACTATATTTTAATTACGTGTGAAAAGGAAACTAAAACACCAAAATATTTTTTCAATAACAGTACTTGCACTGTAGTTTATAAGTTTTTAGGTATAAAATAATAAAAAAAACTACAAAAAACTAACTAGAATTTAGCTAATGCTCTACATTTGTGAGAAAAGGTTTGAGTGTTTGATGTAGTTGTTGTAGACTCATTTCTGTAGTCCGCTTTTCTGCTCTGGCACATATTTACTCCCATTTTCTCAGATGATCATAAAGGTGTTAAAAATTGACACCAAATTGCAACATTTGATATTTCCTCTTTGCTAAAAATAAAAAAACAAAAAATTATATAATTTACAATACATTTTTAATTACATTTATATTTAGTACAAAATGACATACTAAAATAAGCACTTAAAATAGTAAAATATATCTTATTTAGGTAAGTTGGAAGTTATTCATCAGGTATTGCAATAAACCTGCCAATATACATATTTTTGTATATTGTACAAAAGTTCATCAGTACACACAAGAATCAAACACCTTAATTATTCCGCATATTGTTAAACCTTTTAAAAAAAAAACTTTGAAGGCTATATTTTGTGATTTATATGTTTTATTTCTCAGACCAAATTATTATGCAGTAAAGGTAATATTTATAAAGTTGTCTGTAGGTATTGTGATTATGATATTGCAATTCAAATATGTGTAAGCTGATTAATTCTAAATATTCAAAATGATATAAGCGGTGTCATATGTAATGGTATAACTTTGTATTTTCCATATGGTGACAAATTTCCTTTTGTTAGGACATGCCAACGTGAGCTGTAGAGAAAATATTTAATATAATATGAATTTTAAACTAATATAAGATATTTTAATAGTACTTACTTTATTTTTAAAAAATTCTTATGTACTTTGGCTCTTATTCTGTTTGGTAATAAAAAAACATTTGAAAAAATAACAAATTGGGTATTATTTAAAGCAAATCTAATAAATAGTTTAATATGGAAATAAATGATGATTGATATTATAATATACAAATGTATAATAACTGTGTAGGTAGTGATATTTCATTGTTTTTACAACATCTTTAATACCCAGACTGGTATCTTAACTATAAAAATATATATATTACAATTTATATAATAATAACTGAAGTATTGTATCCTTTTTTATTTAGATTTATCTTTATAATAAAGATATCAGTCATAAAGGTGTAGCGACGAATCTTGCTACTGATTATTTCAGATTTGTGAATTTAAGTACCACTTAACTTTCATTTTTTAGTAAATTACAATTTAAAATGAGAATTTTCAAGAGTGCAAAAAAAACTTGAATTACTTAATAAACAACGTGTCCCACCTCCAAGCAGATGACGAATATATCCGATAGTTTGATATCCATATATTCCATTACAGCATAAATTTAAAGAGCCAATCGATACCATCCCTTTGAAGGATCCGCTTTACTGGTTTAATATAATCTGAAAAAATACACTTCTAAAGGTTAAATTATTTACAGATGTTCTAAAAGAGAATGAGATTTTTTTTAGAAGATAATATTATTAAAAGTCTAGACATTTATAGAGCTTACTATTTACTACTATTATTATTAATATTGATATAATATTTGTTTTAGTACAAAGGTATATTTTAACACCACTATTCATAACATAAATTATATTATATTACAATAACCTTAATAATATTGTATCCTTTTTATAACACATGCTGTGAGCTATTATAAAGGGTGATGGGTTTAGCAAAATTAAATATCTTATGTGTATGCATGTCCAATTGTCTTTCATTGTTTCTTAATAAACATTTGTAATTTTTCACGTCTCTGAGGGAGTTTGTCGTTACAAGATTCTCTTCCTTTTTTAACATGTTATTTTCTGGATATTATGTATACCTGTGTTATATTTATAAATACCTAATTTTACCTTTTTATTTTCATTATTTCTATATGTGTGAATTAAGATGTTCTATTTTGTAATGTACATATATATGAATAAATAAAATTGAAATACCACCACCAAACCACTAATAAAATAAATATTAATTATGAGGAAGACTAATGAACAAAGAAGACCAAGAAAGAGATGGCATGACCGAACCCAACAAATTGTTTGAGAAGGATCTCATCAGTGGTACGGGCGGTACGGCAATACTTTGTAAGGCTCCCCTCCCACTAGGCAGCCTGGCTGCGGCAGCTAATACTACATATGACGGCTTATTAGATACCGCACACTAGGCAGCCAAGAATTCCTGGCTGCGGCAGCCATAAGAACGCGTTTGACGTGCACGGCAGCCAACTGGCTGCCTGCAGCCAGAACGAGACAAAGCAAATGTATGTGACTGCCTCAGTCTCCGCGCACTTGTTGTAACAGCCAGAAGTATTTTATGAAACGAATTTGCAATGATTTTCGATACAGAAGATCCATAAAATAATTTTGAAATGAACCCTTTCAAGTAAAGGATGAATTCAATATCTTCTTTTTGGTTTGCGTTTCTTACGAGATAAAATGTAAACAAAAACATCTTCCACATCCATTTTATTTGGACTGGCCGTCAGGCTGGCTGCTTTAACTGGCTGCGCAAAATTTTGACTGCGGCAGCCGGGCTGCCTAGTGGGCGGGAAGCCTAATTATCAAAAAAAAATTAAAGGGGAACATAAAAGCTGTTAATATATTACTTGCGATTTTAACCAAACAAAAATACCGCTGAAACGATAAGTATTTACATGCATGATAATTATTTACATTACGAATATCAACAATTAAAACTAACAGTTCGCAGTAGCGGTATTGCAGTACCACATGCGGATATGGTAATACTTCAAAAGTTGGAAAAATCAGCACATATGCATGAGATTTTGTATGACTGCAAACGCATGTGTGTTGTATATCCTCTGGCTGTCCCCGGGAAAACGGCTTGGTGGTTTGTTTATTTTTTACTAACACTAGCTTATTCTTAACCTTTTACAATTTATAAATATTATAATGATTAACAACTTGAGAAAAAACTCGTAAGGTAGGTTTAAACCGTACACAATATATAAGTTTGATTAAAATATCGAATTAGATAAACATACCTTCAAATGATGATTCCTGTTGTCGCGCAAGATGTACATTTAGGGACGCTGTGGTTCGTATGCAAGTTTCTATAGAGTACAGTAGGTATTTCACAGAGGTTCTATAAAAATAAACAAAATCCCTAAGGACATGTAGATCCGGGGCATACTTATCATTTACAAAAGTAGTTGAACTGTCACTGTATGTTTGTTTATGTTTTGCATTGTTGCAATATAAAAAGTACAGTTTGACGTGTAGAAAAAATAAATACCCCACATGGCAGACGTTATAAATTTTCATCAGGATAGCAAAAGCGTTATATTTTGTAATAGGTATATTCATCTCGTCAGTGACGCATGCGCACGAGTATTTTTTCTCATTTTCGACACTCACGCTGTTGCGGGTAGATATCGAACTATGAAACGTCAATTATAAAACCGTCTAAATAACGAGAAATAACGATTGAGGTTTGGTAAATTCAACATAATTAAGTATTTTGGGTCGTTCTTAAGGTCACAACAATGTTTCTATTGAAAATCATTATTTTTGGTTTTATGTGTTCGAATTCATTTACGTAATTTGACATGTAATCATCAGAATTGCCATATGGAAAACCAAGTTTAACCGCGTTCAAAAAATAAAAATCCCTAAATTACACCACGTTATATTCTCGTCCGAAAGTCGAGATCATCTCGTGGGTGTCGAGAGTGATCAGAATACCACTGCTGGTGTTCTTATGGTAACACTTTAAAAATAACAGTACTTAAATAGAACACGTTGAGCTTGTAACCAAATTTAGTGCTGCCAGCATAAAAATAAGTTGTACATAGTTGAAATTTTTACTGTTTTTTTTTTGTACTCTTTTTTGATGAATTCTAAAGCTATGGTTTCCTAAGAAAGTGGTGCTGTTATCAAGCGGCCATGATATGATGTGATGTGGTGGGCGTAACAAAACGCCCGTCTTTAACAGTGACCAGAGATGCCAATTTAAAAAGAGCGGTACCATTACCTAATGCCCACGATCACCTAATTTTATTAACTTTTTTTTATAAAACTCAGATGTACTGTGATGTAAAATGGTCAATCTAGACACACTTAGCATTATTAGTAGGTATATTTGGAAGATGAGGAGTCATCGGAAGTCGAAAACTAATATTTGGAGGAAAAGAGGGATGTTTAAAAATTATGCTACAGAGTGTGTATTTCAAAGTTTAAGTGCATATTAAAAAAAATTCATGATTTTCTCACAAAATCAATAAAAATGACATTTTTGAGAGTACAAATCATGTTTCTCAAATACAAAAATGTTCACCACTACATGAGAAAAAACATTCCTAAACTGTTCTTGCCATTATGATGGCACCGCTGTTTGAGAGTCTGCTCACAATCTACGCTCTCTAGAAAATCTGCACTATCTGGTTTATACAGACGTTTTAATGGCGTAATTTACCTTTAATGGCAACTGATGAAAGCAAGAAGGCACCGCTCTATTAAGAAACCATAGCTTAAGGTTATTTAAAAAAGCAGTGTATTAAAAAAGTACTTACTCGGTACGTGCACAAAACAGCAAACAGCTTGAAAACACTACTAAAAAGAAGCACTATTAAAATGTGGTTATAAATAAACAGAATTTTTAAATCCATTAAAAAGGCTTTAGTAGCATCATTACTTTTTTGAATGTTTAAAATTCTACTTATTTGCCTGAGTTTTACAGCATGCTTAAGTTTGGGATTCAAACTATTGAATTGTACAGTAAATCATCCAATATTTTTGGTTTAAAAAAATCATACATTACAAGTTATGGGTTATTTGTAGTAGCAATGCTTTTTTGTATGGCTTGTACATATTTATGTAAACATAAAGTTTGTTTAATCTGTAGATATTTGGAGAAATCACATTGTATTTATTATGTTCTTTTTTTAACATTTTAATACAAATGGGGTTCTAAATAGGAAAATAATTGCCCTAGAAAGTTTTAGGGCATTCTTAAGGTTATATTTCAAATCTATTGGGATTAACCGTACAAAACAAAGGCAAAATAATAAAAAGCAAAATGTAAAAAAAAAACTAGGAATTTTTATTAATAAAACTAGTCAACAAAACACAAAGTGGGATTAAATTTAAAAGATCTTTAGTAATTCAGTTATCAATATGCATGTCATATTTGTTACATATAAGCTAAATAATTATTGACATCATCATTCCTCTATCCGCACCCAATGGTGCATAGGGCAGTACATGAATGATGAAATATTTAAGTGTAAACACTTTTTCAATATATATTTCATGTCAACCATGTCCGGAATCAAACGCAAGTCTCCTGGATGGTAGACAAATCGCCCGTCAAAGGTGCCATAGTAAAAAAAGGGTTTCGGGTTAAGTATGACATTTTATAGAATTTGGAATTTGGTACACTGTGTCAAACTGCCACAGCTAAAAAGTTCATAAATTAACAATTAAAGATTTTTTTTATAAATAATAATTGTTATTGAATACATATAACAATAAAGCATATTGAATACATTGTTTTATATTGATATTTTATAAAGAATTGCAAATGTTCAAATCTTTTATGTTGTTTCTTTTTTACTCGAGGCACTTTAGACGGGGGGGTACGAAATGTGCACCACCAGACCACAGGCAGATATACATAATTGACAAAGTTTAGCATCATAGTACTTAAGTATTATAAATTATAAACTAGTTAATCAAATGATACGTCTTTTGTAATAAGTATTGAACACTGACAGAAATAGTGTACGCCATTTTTGGCATCACAGGATATGCATGATTTTGAGCATTTAGATTTAGAAAAATTAAATGTAAATTAACTGAGCAATTCCGTTATATTGATTGAAGCAATTGACATTAATAATTATAAAGGAATATTATTTATATACTATAAGTAATTGGTCGATACTTTCTTTGAGACTATTATTTGTAAAATCAGTATGGCAACACTTAAACAAACAGTTAGGTACTTGAAGCCATATTAATTAATTTGGTCGATCATCACACATTTATGGCAATATTTTTATGGCGTAAATTTGAGGTTAAATGACACAATTTTGTGTTCAATTTAAATTGCCAAATAAGCTAAGGTTTTTACTTCTTAAACTGTTAAATGACTTAATAATAATAAACATTTTAAGCAGATAATACTTTTGATAAATTGCACAGAAGATAAGTCTCGTAAATTTATATAGTAAACATTTCAGTACATTCAAACTGAAGATATTCATTTACATTATTTTGTAAATTTAATTACTATTTACAATTATCCTATTGAAAGACATTTTAAAAAGGTTTTAATGTTAGTTATGGTAAATTAGTATATATCCTCATCATCATCTATCCATTATATGCACTTAATGCATTATTAAGGTATTGTAAAAGCTTTATAATTGCTGCATGTTTAATATTACGTTACATACATAAAGCATATTTGATTTTTAATAGATATTTTCTGTTCTTCTACACACAACCTGCCCCATAAATAAGTACCATCAAACTATCATAAAATATTTTTAAGTTAAGAATATTAAATGACAGATTTTGTTTTCACTTTCTTTTGTTTTTTTTTTTAATAAACAGATTGTCTTTTTTTATTATTTTGTAAATTCTACATTTAAAAAAATCTTATTAATCTTACAGAATGAATCTTTGGAAATTACTCTTAAAATTCGATTATAAATTATATGAAAATAAGACACTAATAAACAGAGACTTAAAATTATGCAAAAACATTTTGTGACTTCCTAACATTAAAAAAATTTAATATTTTTTTCTGAATGGTACAAAAAAAGTAAAAGTATGAAAATCTTGTAACAAACACACCATTTATTTATTTTAAATTGTAGAGGGTATGCATATTTTAGTAATCTATTGGGAAAATTGTAAGATATTTACTTAATGAACTTCTTTAAATTGTCGTATACACATATATATTTTAAATGCCTGTATAACCTAACCTTAAATTTATAGCAGATTGAACACTGGGCTAGTTAGTTTATCATTTTGAATGTATACTTGATATAAATTATTTTATTCATAAACATCATGAACCGCAGATTTGCAAATTGCCGTTCTGGTAAAATAGTGACGTGACTGCAAATTTCCAAAATTCGATGCCATTCATTTCCAAATAAATGCCTCAATCATAGAATTATAATAGTCCAGAAACCTGAAAACTGAAGCCGACTAACTACTCATAAACGAGTAGTTTTACGTTTTGGCCACTTTGGTTCCTCTGTGGACTTCGCTAAGTACGCAACTGCCAATTTAAATTCAATTATGGCATTTTGTGTTGTTTTTAAGTGTCATAATTTTACCGTTTGTTAGATTGTGAAATAAAACAAGATGGACATTTTGTTAGTATTGCCAGGGTAGTCAAATTTTTTACCCAGCTTTCTATTAATGAGACTTAGTATAATATTAAACGGTTTTAATTTACATAATTTGTTTGCCTAATAAAAGTAGGCCATTTTTTTTATGGTCCAGTCAATAAAATATTTTTCTTGGTAAAACTTAACATAACACAAAATTAACTTATATTTGTGTTATGATAATAATTGTTCGCTGTCTGGCAACATTACGCGGCCACTTCACGCATGCTCTACAGGCGGGATGTCGTGCGGGTAGGGGGTAATTGGGAAACTTTTGAACACAGTGCGATGTATGCAAACTTGGTTCTACGCGTCTTCTGGTATATTATAATTCTATGGCCCCAATACAGAAAAAAAAGCAAAAATTGTAAATCTCCCGGCCGCTAGATGGCAATTACATAATTGTTTGAATATTAATGTATTTTAAATGTACATAATTTGGATATGTGTCAGCCAAAACTTGTACAAATTTTTTGATTGGCCATAATACACTAAAATACCAATTTTCTCAAGTGTTTAAGAGTGTATTTGTATAGTGACAAGAAAGAACACAACTAACTTCCATTTTGCACGGTTTAAGGTCAAACAGCACTAGAGCAGCACTGCGCAGCGCGTCGCGGGAACACGAAATATTATTTTCAATGTTTTGTGTGAAACAAACCATATGGCTGCGCTAAACTGCGCAATTTTTTTTCTTCAAACTTTAATTTAGCAATGCGTAACATTCACCAATTATTTTTTAATACTTTACTTTTCAGACATTCTAATTGAGGATCATTTTTTTAAAAAACTATATTCATCCCACACGGCCATTCGTTTTTTCATTTTTAAAAAATTTAAATCCAGTATTGAGAAACATCAATATCAAAGTTTTATTGTTTTTTCAAAATGCAATATTTTATCGATTGATCCCTAATTTGAATAATTTATATTGGATGCTAATGAAATACAAAAGAAAATTATAAACTGTAGATAAATTATAAACTAGATTACCTAAGTTAGTTATAAGACGTAACATTTAAAACAAAGATTGTTCACGCGATTTGACACGAATCACAAAAAACCCTCTTGAAAAATTATGTTTCAAGCGAGTGTCGAGTTTTGAAAAAAGGTCTTCAATTAGTCATTGGGTTCACCGGGATAGGGTAATCAAGAACTTTATTAAAGAATAGCTAAAACAATAAATAAACTTTATATAAAACACATTAAAATAATATTAAACTTTTATATTTAAAAAAGTTTGTAAAAAGATAATTTTTTCTATCCTTACTGTTTTCGTATAAAAACATAGAATTTCAAAATAAAGATACTGGTCACTGGCTAAAATTTGTTGATTTAAGTATCACTTGTCTTTTATTTCTAATTTATGTCGCAGGTTCGATTCCCGCCAGTTGCAAGAAAGATTTTTTTCTCAATTGGTCTGGGTGTTGTGGTGTATTTTTCATTACCTCCTTCCAAATCCCCTCTATCCCACCAGCTGACAAGCCTCAAAATAGAGGCTGCTTAGCGGGTTATACCTTTTAAATTTTTTTTATATATATACTCTTCTTCTTTTTTTATACCAATTTTACTTCTAAACACTGCTCTATCTTTTATTGCTTTATATTGTATTTTTAAAATTTTATGTTGTTTATACCCCCATGTTTTGTATAACTTCCTTGTATGTAAAAGCCTTATGGGCGTGAAAAATTAATAAAATTTAAATTTAAAAAATAAAATTAAAACATAACAATGAGTTTTATGAGAGTGACCACGAGATTTGCCCACACTGCTTTAAATAAAAACAGTTTCATGAAGCAGTTTAATTAGGAAATTAATAACATTAGTGAAGTTTTTCCTTGAAGTAACAGTTTAATTTTTGTGTTGTAGAATCATCATCATTCCCTTCCTGAACCTAATGGTGCATAGGGCACTGCATTGGTATACCAATCGCAGTGTATCTTGATCATTTTTGTTACATTTTGGGATTATGAAATATTCTAGTGTAAAACACCGTTTTAAATAAATATTTCATGTCAACTATGTCGGGAATCGAACCCGAGACCTCTTGCGTGGTAGGCAATTGCGCTGACCACTACACCACGAGGCCGACCAATAAATTCAGAAGAATAATTATTTTCAAATAACTGTTACATTTTTTCTAACCGCTTCTACTCAATAGGAGAGGGGAAGAGGAATAGAGAGGTAGGTACATGGAAGGCTCTTAATATGTCAAATCATGAAAACTATGGTGTACCAAATGTGCAGAAACAAGTTTAAAAAAAATATTGGCATTTTTTTAGAGTAATTTTAAAGAGTAAAATTAAGATATATTAAAAAAAAAATCAATTTTACTTTTTGATAGCCTGAATTGTTTTTTTTTGCGAGGATTCGCATTTAAAAAAATATATTTTTTGCATAGGAATGTGAAATGAATCCGCTTAGTAAAAGTAGGGAGGTCGGTGTACTTATATGGTGAAGATAATAAATTTAAAAAAAAAAAATTGCAACAAGGTAAATTGTCTATGTAAGTTCAATACCGCGGAAGAACCATTTGTCAAAATGTTCAGAGGAGCCAAAAAACTTTTTCAAAAGACAAAAAAAATATTTAAATGAGTTTATTTTGTGTTTTTGATTTATATTAGAAAATCTATTTTTACTATCGTACGCGTCTATACTAAGTTAATTGTGGCAGTTACGCGTGGGGTATTCGCTGTATTGCTTTCACGTAAATCAAGTACGTCTCATCCGCTGTATTGGGGTTTAGAGATATACGCGGTATTGCTTGCTTCTTTAGTGGGAATGATTCATTTGCGGTATTGAATTCTTATATTGTGGTATTGAATTTACCTAGAAAAAAATATATTTCTGGTTATCCATCCACATGCCATGTTCATTCAATTTAGTTATAACTATATATAAGATAAGTATATTATTTTATATGAGATAAGTGTAAAAGTTACACTAAAAATAATCAATATAAATATTATTAGGAACAAACATTAAGTCGAGTCATCAATCTAAAAATTTATTTATCTCTTATATTTTATTATTTTGTGGATTGTCTATGGTTCTAAATTGAAATAAAGAACCTCATTTAACAGAATGTCTGCTAATTCGAATGCTACACTATACGTTGCATTGGGAAAACAAGGGTCTATCAAACAAAATGTTTTTTTACATTTCACTTTTATTATATTTAGATTTAAATATTGGTTCTATCTTCATCAAAATTTTAAAGAAAAATTAAATCAATCTTTAATTATTGTAAAAGTTTATTAAGACATTATTAATAAAAAATATTAGATAAAATAACGTCTTCATTTCAAACTTTCATGTCTTAAAAAAATATGAATCTACATGGAACCTTGTTTCCCCAATGCGACATTGTAAATTTACACTGTGGTACAGTAAATTCAGTACAAAATAACATGCAGTATTTACTTTACACAGTTTTTCATTTTTTACTTTATGAAATCAAATCATTTCTAAAATTTAAATATTCAGTGGGGTGTTATTAGCATAATATTGTAAAACATTTATATGTAATTACTGGGAAAAACAAGCAAAATTATAAGTATTAGTTATATGTCAAATTAAATATTGTAGGCACACCTAAATGTCAAAAATAATTTGCAAAGCAATACAATTAGTTATACAACCAAAACAATAGAAAAATAAGTACAATACTTTTAGATTACATTCATTAATTAGTGGATTATTTGCTCCATAATTTCATTAAGAGATACATCTGTTTGAAATTTAAAAAAATATATATTTAGCCAAGAAAGGTAAGGTCATAAAATTTAAATCACAGAACACTATGTGAATGTCATATACACGGTTTTTTAGGGCCAGATTGCGAAACTTCAGAGGAACGTTCCTCATGGTATGCTTTAAAAAAATCCAAATAAAAAGTTTACAAATATTCATTTAAAAAAAAATAAAAAAATTCTCGGGCTAGCAGTACCACAAACCCCTCCCTAAAAGATTAAAAATACCAAAAAATGTCAAATAATTAATTTAGTACACAAAGAATAAAAAATATTTTTTATATGCATGGGAATTAATTCAAGTTTGAAAGGGTTCATATGAAAGCACAAATTTAGTGTTTCAAATATTAGTTATTTATCAACAATATTTTGAGTACGCCCAAATTTTTGTATTGAGAGATCTGAAAGTAAATAGAATGGAAAACTCCAGAATCCCTTACATCGCAGCTGCAATGAAATTCCACCTGGTTATCGTCTTCCTAGAAGACTACTTAAAAGATGGAGGGAAAATTGGATCTCTACGTTCCAAGAGTAGCAGCATTCTGCCAGAACAGATCAAAAGATCAGATGAAGAGGAAGAAGAAAATAATCTAATTTAGTTATTTTTTGCATGAAATTTTACACAAATCAAACGATATTGAAAATTTGCAATCGGATGGCTTTGTTTGAGTTAAGAACTCTGTGCTGTCAAGCATTTTGTAAAAAAATGCGCCGTTATGACTTTTATTGATGTTACCAACATTATAAATACAAATAACGTGACCTTTCTATGGTTAAATATTATTTATAATATACGTAATAAATTTGTGCGACTTTTTAACAGGATCCTAAATACAATACAAATTAAATAACTATGCACGTACTGTGCATATCAACATAATAAGAAAAAATAAGATTCATATATCTTGAAAGATGGCTAAATATGATATGTTGGTTTTTTAGACATATTGGGTTATATGTGTCAACGGATTCTTCAGCAATTTGTGTAAACACGCCATGGTGAAAAATAAATCCTGGATAAACAAATGTTTAGTACATCTACTGACACTAAAAGTCAACTAAAATTCTGATTTTTCAGAGCCCATCAAACTTTAAATACGCTCTCCTTCAAAATGTATAAAAAGTGGCATATCTTGTTTTTCCATCTTCCAACAGATATAATAATCTAAAAGCAGCATATGATACAAAAATATATAAGATTTGTGCATTCCTACAGCGTCTAAACAAACATATTATTTTAGGTTGTTAAAACTATAAAAAAACAACATATGTGCGGGGGTCTACATACGTACGTACATACATACGTACGTACATACATACATACATACATACAAGACAAAACTAAGAAATTATGCATTCAAAACACTTGCATTTACTTTTCCTCTTAACTGTAGATTGAACACTACCAGCGTCATTATCACCACTTTTTATTCCTAAATTTCGTTTTTCCACACTTACAGAAAGGTCTAATGGTGTAATACTACTCGCCGTTGATGTTCTAAGAATATTTTCTAGCCGAGATTTGAGTTGACGCGGCGAAACGCTTTTGGTTTTACTCGCGGCGAACGATTGGGTTTTGCGAGCGATGTACGGATCATCTTCGCCTTGCAGCCGCGAATCGAAAGCGGAATCCAGGCTGTCTTTCGCGTCGCTGCCGTCGATATTGAGGTAGGAAATCTTTTCGGAATCGGTTCCGTCGTTCGAGCAAGCTTCGGGATAAGGCGAATGGGAGTCGACGCTTTCCGGGGTGTACGGATCACGAGGGGAATATTGGCAGTACAGCAAGCGCGGATCGACGTTATTGACTATTATACCGTCGTAGCTTATGTAATCCGCGTCGATGATATTGATTTGGACATCGGGGATCAGGTAGAGATTTTCCTCAGAATCGTTTAGGCTATCTTTAGAGATTGTGTCGCAGTTGATGCGGTCGTCCGATCGGTTAAAGTCATCGAAGTCTTTGATTTTGGAATCTTTGGTGTCGGCGTCGAAGGTTTCGTAGTCGCCGATTTTGAGCTGTTTGCGGTCGTCGGGGGAGGCGGAGTGTTCAGCCGACGATGAGCGACGGAAGCCGGAGTCGCAGCTCAGGCGCCGTGGGGAGGGGGAGGGAGGGAGGAGGAGGGAGTCGCAGCACGGGACCGTACCTTGCTCGCTCTGCAGCAGCACGCGCAAATACACCGGCTGAAACAAAACACATGTTTTACTAGCCGTGTGGAATTGGTAACATTCATTATTATTATTAATATTTATACTTTAAGCAAGCAGCTAAAGGCTGACATTACGTTAAAATATATTAAATGAAAGTTAGTGGTTGGCGAACATAACTTTTCCTAATCAAATCCAGCCCATTTTTAAAGTTCTTGTGGCAGGTTATTGCAACCATCAACAACCCTATTGCTCAAGAAAAGGTTCCGTGGATTCAGGATGAATCTGGTTTCTCCAACCTGAGACTATGACCTCAAAATCGAGCATCTTGCTTTAGTTTGACCATGGAATCCAAATTTGGGCAACCATAGCGACTGTTGAGAATTTTATATGTCTGTATAAAATATCTCTCTTTTTCTCATCGTTCCTGCAGCATTGTGACACTGAGAGTTTCCAGTCTCAGCACATACGGAAGCTGTTTCGGGCATGGCGACAGCTTTTTTTATTTTTTTAATAAACGCCCAGAGGGCTCTTACAATATATAGTTAAAGGTACAAATAAAGTATCATAGAAAATAACAAAAATAAACATGTAATTCATTCTAAATAAATAAAACAAAGGGAAATAAAGTGAAGATGAATGGAGAAACACATTAAATAGGGGAGAATAGCTTTGTGGCTCATCTTTGGACTATGATATCCTTAACAAAATAGGGATCCATATCTGAAACCTGTATTCGAGGGTTGGTCTCGATTATGAAATCTTCGTCGCCAAGTTTTTGTTACCTTGTGATCACCCATGCAGGTAGTGTCACCGAGTAGTCCGTAATGGGGGCGACGGCCCCGCTGGAGCGTGGCACTCTCAGCCCCGCCTCTCCGCAGTTCTAGCCCCGCCTCCATCTTGGGGGAGCCCTCCGATTGGTTGCGCACGAGCCTCCGTCGCGTCGGCGAGCCCCCACTCTCGCACCCTCTGCAAAACCAAAATGTGATGATTTGTATCGAAAAATGAGCCGCTTCCTCAGTGGACCATTGGTTAAACCTGAGGATATGAGATCAATTGCCTTCCATTTAGCAGCTTCTAGCACTCTTTAAAGACTGGAGGGCGAGAAGTAACTTACAGGGACTCGTCACAATAGATCTACTCAGGTCGCAGTGACGTTGGGAGCTTATTTGGCACTGACCCATTCTTATTCTTAGTGGTAGGGGTCAGTGCTGTGCAAGCTCCTGACGTCACTGTGAGCTGTGAAGATCTATTGTGATGGATCCCTGTGAATAGTTCTCGCCCTCCAAGCCCAGTGCCTCATTTATGAACGCTATCTTTATCTGTACATATCGAGACGGTATACTTAACTTCTGTACTGTCTGTATCTTACCTCGGTATGTTCTACCTACTTTTCATATCCACATCATATAATTGAAACAAGCCAATTCAAGCAAAAAATGCTCGCTTGAACATGAATTTTGTATGACTTTTGGAAATCACCTAGACGGTACGCTTAACGATCATCTGTATGTATCTAGTGATCGATGTACCTACCGAAAACTTTAAGGCGGGGAGTCGATAGTATATCTTTATAATCGCTAGAGGGAATTTATCTTCAACTATACCGTCAAGATGAAGGTATGACGTCTTTATCTTCCCATCGTAATCGAGGCCCAGGTCTATAAAGAGCCTGGCTACTGTGTGGAAGGCGAGAGTTTACATTTTGCTAAATCTCTCCCTCCAAGCCCAGAAACATCAAGTATCGGGCTATTAGGTAGGGGAAGAGATCTTTAACATCCTCAGGTTTAACCAGTGCTCCCCCGAGGATGAAGCTCCACATGAATGGCGTTGTGTTGTGTTAAAATAAATGATTCGTATATTACCTTGTAATCATCGCGTGCATAATGTTGGTAGGATCTGCTATACTCTTTCTACTTAATGTTATACCAGGAACTGTGAGACCATCGAATTCTGAATTGGGTTTCTTTGAAGGACTCTAGAACCAGAAAAACACATTTTATTGCAATATTTTCAGTTCGTCCAAGTGTTAGTAGACATGACTGGATTTCACCCCCTAGGGAGTCAATAAGAACAAATTACAACAGGGATGGAGAAGATTTTTGAGAATGGAAAATTTTTAATTTCATAACGCTAAAAAATCGCCCCTGAGTAGCACCTGCAAACGTCACTCAACATAAACATTTTCGTTTTCGGAGATGGACTTACAGCATTCGGTTGCAGATTGGCAGAGCACTTGCTCGGGGAAGCTGCCCTAGCGGGACTGTTCTCCGAGGAGCTGGTGTGGGCGGAGGAACGTTGACTGCACTTGGAGGGACTCCCCCCACTCTCTGCTGAATCTGCTACAGACTTTCTGCCAATATACATATGTTTCTTTATGTTAATTAGCTGTTTTTATTATAATAACTTTTTCTTATTTATTTTACACAATAAAATATACAATTTGCTTTTTACTGGAGTTAATCAACTTCTGAATGTAGTCATTTCGCTCATGTTTGATAAAATTTGACACCCTATATTGGACACTCTGAAAAAGAACTCTTGAATCTCTGAGTCAGTTGCAGTGACGAGCGGTGACTTTTTTTATAGGTAAGCAACAAAAAATTTTCATAAATTTGTACCTAAATTACAAATAATATGTCATATAAAATATAAATGGCTACTTTTTGGTTCTGAGAAACACATCTCTCACAAGAGACAGACTCAGAGAAGAGACTCTCTCTCTCTTGACAACAGAAGATTATTACCAATAAACTATCAAATCAACTCAAACAACAATTATCATTAACTTTGCGATATAACATACGAGGTGTGTTCATAAAATAACGGGAATATTTTAATTTTGCGGGTTTGGAGAGTTTGAGTGTCAAAATTTTAACTAAACTTCAACTAAGGTTCAATCGTCCCAGTGGAGGCATTCTAGATCGCCAAGACGAAAATCGCCGAGCTCATAAAAACATGTCTAACCTTAGCGGCTGCCACAGACAAAGTAAACAATTCATACAGCTGAAAATTTGAGCATATTTCAGGGGCATGAATACCAACATAATAAATTAAAAAAATTACTGAAAACACCTCGTATGTAGCTATATTCTATACTATTTTAATGTCACATATCAGTATAAAAGTTTGTAAAAAAATACCACAATGACATTCAGTAGATATATTTCCATTTTAATTTAAATGTCAACGCTAAGCAATGGCCGATTCCTTCTACAAATGAATAATGCCAAAAAGGGCCACCTCGAGCGCCACATGTCTTATGTCATATGTCAACTGTATCATATGAAAGGAAAATAGTTCTTAGGTAAACATGTTCGTAATACTATTTTCCAAATAGAACATATTCTAATAATATTTGTGATTTATAATCTGTAGGCTTGTTTTAGCTTGGCTAGTTTCTTCTTCCACTGGAGTGGGCTGGCGCTTGGCGCGCTTTATCAATATTAATATTTATTTTTGGAGGAATATATAAACTGTAGCGGTGATTAGTAATAAATAATATTTACTAACATTAATTAAAATGTTTGACCACAAAGTTAATACTTTAAACATAAATGAAAAAGGATTTTCCCGGGTATTTCAGCCCTTAAGTAATGTAATTATGAACCTGGAATGTTTGTCGGTGTGCTCGTTGATGGACTTGCGGGAATCGGAGATGTCTCTCTGGCGGAACGGGCCTTCCGGCTGGTGGATGATGAGCCTCGCGGAGTGCGACAGGAGAACGCGGTCACACCACGACGGGCATCTGAACACAAAACCATTCCTTACACAGCCTGTTGACATTACGCACAGACTAATACAATACGGTTTTGGTGTTCAATTTGTGGAAAATCAAATACGAGGTATATCCAGAAAACAAGTTCCATTTAACTCGTTAAAGAAAACAAGGAGATATTCAGAAAATAAACCATTTTGCTTGCTCTTCTCTGGACTTTCTCCAACAACTCTATGTCTCTTTTACAATAGGGACTCCGGATTCTCTTCTTCTCTGTCAATCTCTAACTGGGGGTAGGAGCTCCGACCAACCCTCAACAACCTAAATCCTACAAATGTTTTTCCTACAGAGGTTTTACAGTAATTGAAGAGGTGAATGTTCCTACCTCGTCTTCATGTAATGAGTTGGCTGCTCTATATTTTCTTCAAATGGATACGAAGGCGGGAACTTGATTGGGAACTCAAACAAGTATTTCTTGAGTGATTCTAACTCCTGGTCGTACTTAATTACCTGAAAAGGGGAATTATTCACATATCAGTTAGTTGAACCAACAAATGAAGAAGTCAAAATTATTTTGAGTATGTCCAAATGCTTGCAGACTGGCTGGATTTTTCCTCCCTAGGGAGTTATTCATGTTTAAATTGATTTAAACAGAGAAAACATTTTTGAGAAGGGAATATGGAAGTCTAGGCATTTACAGGGCTTATGACCTGTCATTGGCTGGTTTAAGTGGCCACTTTACACACTGTGTAACATTCACCATTTTGCCTATGTTTGAACATTCATATTTCTTCTATTCTTTTATTTGTTGATTTTCATTACTCATTATTCCATGTCCGCTCCCTAGTTGGAGCATATGGTGTCCACAAAGATCCTCCGAGCATCTCTGTCGGCTGCCAGTTCCTGTGCATTCTCCCAAGTCAGGTTCGCATCCCGTAGTTCTGACATGAACTGCCGACGAACAGTCGGCAGTTCAGTTAAATGTCTTAAGCTGCGGTCATAAGCCCAGTTAATGCCTAGACTTCCATATTCCTTTCTTGAAGGTATTCTCCATCCCTGTTGTAATTTGTTAATAACAAATTGTGATTATTATACCAATGTCATAGTATTGTTTATTGTTTGTGAACTATAATAAATAAATACATTTTTGTGGTATGTATCAAAATAGATCCATGTAATTAAATTAAGGGATTTTGAAAGATTTTAATGCAATTAAATTTTAATAATTTATACATTAAGCCAAGATGATCTGAGCAACTATGAAATATCGCAGTGTAAAAACACATCTTTAAATAAATTAATTTCTTGTCGACCTTAACAGGAATCGAACCCAAGGTAATGGCGCTAACCGACGGGCAACGAGGCGGACATGATATTAAAGATTAATCTCACCCACGGTTCCCGAAAGACTTTTTGGTGCTCTGCGTGACTGAATTCCTTCTTGCCGACAGTAAGTATGAGCCGATCATCAGATGGACCGCGGAACTGGACTTTGGTATGCTCTACAGTCTTGCCGTTGTATATTCGGTGTGTCTTCAAATCCTCTGTTAGTTTCTAGAATAAACTTTACAATTTAAAAACCGCTTAGATAAATATTGAATGAAGAAAAATACAGAAAAATGTGCACATTTCAGCGAAAGCTACCTGCCTATATACGAGGGTTGATTGACATCCTACAGAGAAAAGGTTTTGATACCTTATTTTTTTTACATGCTCCCTCTAGACTTGTATGTTATACTCCAACATTTCTATAGCTTCCTGTGGGGCAATTGTTGCAACTTGTTTTATATATTTATTGCCGTAAGAAACATTCTTAAAACTTTAAATTATGTATACTACTCAAATCGAACACAAATGTTACAAGCAAATGGTATCTTGAGTCACCAATTACCAATCACATTCGGAGTACCTCAAGGTAGCGTTTTAGAACCAATTCTTTTCTTACTGTATGTAAATGACCTTAACCCTCAAGAAGAAAATATGAAAATAAAAAGCTTTGTCGATGACTGTTATTCTCATTGCGGAAAAAGCGCTTTCCATAACCAAGGGTTATTTAGGCTAGAATCTTCTGACGTTAAACGAGGAAAAGACAAAATTAATTAATTTTAGTATAACAAAAAAAGGACAGTGTGATAAATTAATGATATATAAATACAATAAAACTGATCTGGATAGTGACAAATGCACATGTAACTTTTTAAAAAATGTAAAAAATATTAGATAATAGATTGTATCTTGGACTGGACAATTCACATAAATAATATTTCAGCAAAAGTTTAAAAACTTGTTTATGTATTTAATACCGTAAGAAACATTCTTGACAAAAAAAAATTGAATCAAGTATACTACTCAATGTGTCAAACCATTATATATTACGGAATAATTGCAAGGGGTGGAGCCAGCAAAAGTGCTATGTATAACTTGGAAATAGCACAAAATTATGTACTCAAGGCTCTACTCGGGTCCCTATCAGAACACCCACAACGGAGGTGTTTGAACGAGTAGGTGTTCTGGACGTCAGGCAACTGTACGCTAGGGCATTTCTCGTTCACACACATAAACATGGTGGGAGTAAATATAATACAGTCTATGAAACAACTATTCGTGCCACCTAAAATGGCAACATCGTTTGGTCAGAGGAGTCATATGTACCTTGCTTCCAAAATTTACAACACTATACCTCTTGATTCACAATTAAATATAAGTAAACAGAAATTCAAATTATTTGTTGAAAAATGGCTTCTAGATTTGGGTCCCGAGAACTGCCTTGAAATGGTCACCGCACCAAAACAGTAGTCTATTTGAACTCGGAATGGGAAATTATCATTGATTTTTTTTATTAGACTAACTAACTAACCATCACGCCATTTCCCCGGAGGGGTAGGCAGAGAGGATAGAACGCCACACCACTCTGTCCTGGCACACTTCCTTTGCTTCCTTCACATTCATACATCTTCTCATGCACGCACGTCGATTATTCCGACTTTTCACATGACCGCTTTCAAGAATTTGTTGTACTTGATCATGCCATGTCTTTCTCGGCCTTCCTCGACTTCTACAACCAGACACATTCGCATCATAAATCTTTTTAGCCGTTCTTTCATCATTCATTCGCTCCACATGACCGAACCATCGCAAAAGACCTTTCTTAATTTTGTCGATAATGCTTAACTCAGCCTTGCATTCTGCTCTAATTTCGACATTAGGGCACCTATCATACATTGTTTTTCCGCACATTCGCCTGAGGGATCGCATTTCAACAGCATTCAGTCTACTTTCGTCCCTTTTTTTCCAACTCCATGCTTCGCTTCCATATATTAGGGTTGGTACCAAATAAATTAATCTAAAAAATCACAACCAGATCTGTACTATTCTTATTGAAATCTGTTAGTAATTTGAATGGTGCCAAAAACAAACAATTCGTGACGTCTTCGAATGTTTTGTGACGTCATTGGATTTTTTTTCATCAATGTCTATGGATTTTATAGAGTATTGTAGATGGCTTCCTTTTTCTATGTGTCGTTTGTTTACATTTACAGTGTCCTATCACTTATCAAACGCTACGAGTTGTGATTTATAATTTTCATGATAAATTGATAATTCAATTGAATTATCAATTTATCATTATCATAATAAATTAATATTTAGAGGAGGTTGAAAACCATAAAATAATAAAAGAAATTCGAGATGTAAGGTGTAATCCGTTTTCACTTTTATCTGTCAGTGCCTGGAACTGGAGTGGGTAAGGGGGAGGCTTAAGATAATATGCATAGACAACCTTCCTTGTATTTTTATCTGTGGCCTGTGGCATTACCAACATTAAAATGAATGCATTACCCGTGAACTTCTGTGACAAAATTTATTACCAACTTACGAAACAATTGTTTTCGAAAGACCTTATTTTCGAAACGAAAATAATGAATGAAAATATTCATTATAAGGGTTTATATAAACACTAGGAGAATCTTATAATTATAAATCAAGTTTAGTAAGTTTAAATATGGAGTTCTACAAAATAAACTAGGAGAATCTTTAAAAAATCTTTTATTTGTAGAGCAGGTTAAATCTGATATTCCCCCAAGTGATAATACCCTATTATTTTTGCATGTCTGCTATTTATAATTTATGTTTATATCCATAGTGTTATTTATTTATTATGTACTAGAACATAATATAAAAATAATGAAAATGAATGCCTCGACACAGGTTATGCCCAGTGAGGTGTTCGTATAGAAAAGAAAAAATATAAAGTTTTATGTGAAATAAATGAATTACAATCAGAACCATGACGGTATAGTTGACGATAAATTCTCCCTACAGATACACTGCTGATCCTTCATCTTCGAGATTTGAGATAGGTACATCTGTATATATACCGAGGGTTCAAGTACCCCACGGAACACATATTTACTCACTGGGCAATTTTTTCTTTAATTACGATTTATTTAAAAATTAAATCGTTCTAAGGTGGCCACTTTTTTCTCAAAAGCCTATTTAAAATGGAGGAGAAACGAGTCGATTTCGAAGTCGAATTAGATTCTGACTGTCAGTTTTGAAATTGAACAGCTAGATGCAGAGATAATGTGGCAATATTCTGCCATATTAACATATAGCAGCATCTAGCTGTTCTGTTTTAAAACTTGGGTTGGTAAAAACATTGCCATTATAAAAAACCAATATAATTATTGTATTTTTCCCACATTTTTCCTAACTTTTTGAGAGCACATATCGATTTGTCAATAGAGACGGCTTTGTAATATCTCGCTAGATACAGACATACTTAGACTAATCATATCATCTGGGAATTGTTAAACGTTATATAAAAATCATATTTAAGCGAGCATTTTTTGTTTTAATTGTGATTCATTTGAATTTTTAATAGTTTTGAAATGAACACTTTTGATAAAAGGTCTAACCTGTGATAACAGAAGGGTATTTAAAATACAAAAAATAAATTGTAGTTTATTTTAACTGCGTTATTTTCCTCCACGGCGGCATCTCTATGTTGGACGCGCCGGGACACAAGTGTAGAGTAATGCGAGCTACCTTGAC
The DNA here is from genome assembly GCF_059751315.1 of Micrasema longulum. Lineage (NCBI taxonomy): Eukaryota > Metazoa > Arthropoda > Insecta > Trichoptera > Brachycentridae > Micrasema > Micrasema longulum. Next base: position 25,951 of record NW_028278195.1, read on the forward strand.
CACTTGTCCCGTGTCCAGGCGGAAGTTGAAGTCTCCGAACATGAAGAAGGGCGGCGCGGGCGCGGGGCCGGCGTGCAGGCGTTGCAGCGTGTGGCGCAGCGCGCGCTGGCGGCTGCGCGCGTACACGGACGGGCCCGCGCCCTCCATGGCCGCCATGTTGGAAGCGTCGTGGAACAGGTGCACGTTGACTAGCTCCACAGCGGTGCCGCGAATCAGCCAGCGTGTACGCATGAAGCCCTTCCGTGCATTTACACTGAAAACAAAGATTATTTATTTATTAAATGTTTGTAGACAAGAACTGGTCGGATATTTGTGAATACCCAAAGTGTTATCTATCCGGGATGCTTCAATATCACTCTAAAGAACTTCTCCAGTTCGGGATGGTTCAGAATCATTCGGAGGCTCGTTATTAATTAGTACTGTTTAATTCCGTAACGCTACAAAATCACAGCAATTTCTGCTCATTTTCAAGACGAGAACAACATTATTTTTTTTCAAGTGTATAAATAAATTCATCGAACAATCTGAAAAATGTCTCAATGTTAAAAATTTATAAACAAATCCGTTTATTTTTATTTTTATATATCTAGCTTTTTAATCTATATTTTCTATTGAATATGTTATGTAATTTGAATTATTAAAATAAAACTATAATTTTATTGGTTGGTTGGAAGAAATTGCCATTTGGCAATAAGCCCGCCAATGTACAAATAACATTATGTACAAAAAGTTCAATAAATATATATTTTATATAAGTTCAATAAATATATATTTATTGAACTTTTATATTATTATTATTATATATTTTTATAAATAAAACACGTGTTAACTGTTCAGAGTTAGGAACTCAACTGATTTAATAACACAAAATACACGCCTTATAAAGCGGCACGCGTCGAGCTCTGCGCGCTAGCCGTACCACCTGCGCCGGCCGGCCTAGTGGTGGGGGTAGCTTACCCCCACCACTCGCCGCAGGCCACGTTAATAGAGGCGTACCCTGCCCGTACGGGCTATTTCGCCGGTAGCCGCGACGCGCGCAACATGACCACATAATACAAAGGCCCTTTCTGGGGCTTTATTTCCATACATATACATAGTGATTTTAAGTGATAATTGGTTTTCTCTGGCTATATTTGTCCCGGTGTTACTGAGGCCAGGCTCGAAAGCGAATCATTTATCTTTATTGGCAGCCTAGCTCTCAGTCGTACAAATACCGGGGTTTCTAGTTGCATTTAATTATATTCATTCAAGTCATTTATATTTTATATACAATATTCACGTCCGGAACAACCATTAATAACAGTTTATTATATAAATAAAAGACAAGAGATACTTTTATCCACAAATTTGGAATATCCCGTGACCGGTTTCATCGCTTTCGCGACATCTTCGAGACTGGTATCTTTATTATGGAGTTCAATGTATTTATACAAAACAGAGGTAAGGATAGGTAATTCAAAATTATGTGAAAGTAAATTAAATAAAGTTATTTTTATCTTAAGGATCATTATCAAAAAAATTTCGGGTTAACTAATGAGTTGATATAATGCTATTTTAATGAGTTTAAATATTTTTTTTTTATTTTTCAATACAAATAACTTTATTTAATTTACTTTCACATAATTTTGAATTCTCTATCCTTACCTCTGTTTTGTATAAATACATTGCACTCTTTAATAAAGATACCAGTTTTGAAGATGTCGCGAAAGTGACGAAACCGGTCACTGGATATTCCAAATTTGTGGATATAAGTATCACTCGTCTTTTATTTATTTAATAAATTACAATGAACTTCCATCAAGAATGTTCACTAACAAACTTAAATGTTTTATTAATAACAGTGACCGTGAAAACCTGCGCACCTATTTTGGACCTGCCTTCGTATATTTGGATAAACCTGAAATATTTGGTATGCACAATTAAAATCAAATGAAAACACCGGATACATATTTTGTGGTATTGTTCGGTCTTCAACGAATCACGGCGTTCATTTTAAATTATGCCGCCATTTTCGTCCATCAAAACTGACATTCTTTGTGCAGTACACAATATGTAATTTATGACAGTTTTTGTGCAATCTCCAACATTATCCGTCAATATGTCAGTTTGCGTGACCAGGGCCCCGATCACAATGGGAAGTTAACATTTATTTTCAATTTTATCTACAAAGTAAAATTAAGTTTTCTGTGTGAAAAGCGAATATGCATACATTTTTTTCTTTTAAACATGTTCAATTATAGGTTACCGACGGAGATACTTTAAATGTTCACGCAAATATACTCATTTTAGTACAAAATATCGATTTTTCTTTATGGACATTCAGTGGATTGATGCTTAATGGCGGGAAGGGTAAAAATACCTTTGCGCTGGCCTCATTTCAAAGGCAAAAAAGAAGGAATTATTCAATGTTTTAATATGAACATTATATACCAATCTCTTTGTTAAGGTCTTATCTATATGTACATCATTATCAAATAGCAAAGCAAATCGTCTTTTTTTATACAAAATATAAAATAAAATACAAAATATGTAATGTTATAAAATAGAAATTGAGTTTTACTTAAAAAATTGAACCATAATGATGTTGATTTTTGATTGTTGAGTTGATTGAAGCCTATTATTTTATTTTTTTAACATTTTAATTTGATTTAAAAACCAACTATACTTCTATACACAGTTCCATATTTTATATATTTTTATTTTATTTTATTTTTATTTATTTTTGCACTACAACAGGCCAGGAGGCCCAATTACAGTGGTGAATTACATCACAGAACACCCAGGCTTGATCAAAATCTAATTGAGATTTTTGTGTTCTCACTGGGAATCGAACTCGGAACCTTCCGTGCATGAGTCAAGCGTCTTGACCACTACACCACGGAGGCCGCCTATATTGTATTTTTTAAAATTTATGTTGTGTATGCACTCATCTTTTTATTTTTACACAAACTATACTTCTTAACACTGTTCCTATTTTTATTTCTTTATATTGATTTTTTTATAAATTTATGTTGTTTATATACTCATCTTCTTTTTCTTATACCAACTTTACTTGTAAACACTGTTCTATCTTTTATTGCTTTATATTGTATTATATATATAAATTTTATGTTGTTTAAATACTCATGTTTTATATAACTTCCATGTACGTTTGCCTTATGGGCGTGAAAAATTAAAGTTACAAATAATATTGGGTTTTGGTTTGTAATTTTATAGCTTGGATATGCTGAGTTAGTATGTTGAAATTTATATTAAAATATTTTTATTATTTTTGAAGATATAACGATTTCAAACATTTTTTTTTTATTAAAAATAAATATTTGCCTTCTTATGATTTACCCAAATATTTAATTTTGAGGGCCATTTTCAACGGGTTGTAAATAACTCACTATTAGAAAATGGAATCGAGTTGGGGTAGAGTGGGATTCGCCCGAATTATTTTCGCCCGTCGCCAGCAATCCGCAGGCGCAATACCTTTCCTGACAGAAGAGTGATAACTAATATCCATTGTAATCGGGGCCCAGGTGTAGGAGTTTAACGAGCCGGACGAACGTCGCGTCGCTTGAGGTATTGTTGATACATCTGCCTACAAAAAACATGTTTTTGGGCATCACATAAAATACCTAACACACGCGTGGCCGCTAGCCTACTGCCTTTCTGGAGATCTGTGACTGAGAAGCTAGACGATACTTATATTTTAAAATATAAATGTTTATGTACCTCGGGAAAGAAGTGCTGGGGGAATTTGGCTTTTTCTTTTGTGGCGACCTTTTCAATGTTTCCGGCGTGAGTTTCTTTTCCATCGGCCAACAGCCAACACTGGTTTACAAAATCCCAAATCTTTACTTCTAGGAGGGAGGAATGGACAAAGTAAACGTTACCGAGCGCCTGAAAACAGAAAAACACGGTCCATTAACATGAAACGATCCCGCTGAACAAAAATTACATATTATGTGAAACCCACTTTATCACAACTTGATTAATTGAAAATATTGTATTTTAAAAGGGTTTTAAAATTTATAATATGTTAGTAAAAGAAGCTGAAAATATTACCCCTTTTAGAATTATTACACTTTTTATTTATTTTTTATGAATCAATATATTTTTATAAATGGTACATATTTTTTTATTCTAATACAAATCTACTTTTAGACATCTAGTAAATGTTATAACTGTAACTCTCCAATAAAAGAGACTAGCTCTTGTGCTTGGAGAGTGACTTACACTGTTATAGTTATTTATTTATTACAATTTATATAATTTTGAATATACGAGTACAGAAAAACAGAAAATAATAATACCTGAATACTTTTTTTTTATTATATAAATAAAAGACGAGTGATATTTGTTCATAAAATTATAAACTCTAATAAAAAAACAGAATTTTGGAAAAAAATTGATCGGAACCAGCATGAACACGATCACAATACTAGAGAAAAGAACAAAATTAGACTTCCATTTAGGAAAAAGGCAAAGTCACAAAATTCAATTTTATTTAAAGCAATTAAAAAGTATTACGAAATGGAAAAAAATATTTATGAAGAAAAAAACATATCAAAATTTAAAATAATGGTCAAGACATATGTGATAAACAATTTATAAATTAAATATATTTGCAATGTTATTATTAGAACACACATAACAATATGTATGATATGTGTGCCCTACTTTAAGATTTAAATAAATAAATACTTTAATCCACAAATTTGGAATATCCAGTGACCGGTTTCATCGCTTTCGCGACATCTTCGAGACTGGGTCCAGTCTCGAAGATGTCGCGAAAGCGATGAAACCGGTCACTGGATATTCCAAATTTGTGGATTAAAGTATCACACGTCTTTTATTTATATAATAAATTACAATGAACTTCCATCAAGAATTTTCACTTACAAACTTAAATGTTATACATGAATACTTCTTAAAATAGAATGCACTTTTTACACGGGTTCAAAAATTTTCTTTAAATTTACTTTGAATTTATTTATTGATGTATTAGTTTTTAGTTCATAAGGGAGATTATTGTAATTTTTTATACCTTTGAAGACGAACCCATTTTGACCATGACTTGTGTGGAATTGTGTGGATAATTTTTATAGAACATCATTACGAATCTTAATGTCACAATTTTCAAACATGTCGCGTTTCTCAAGGGGCATATTTTTTTTAATAATTTATTTTTTAAAGTTATGTATGAAAACATTTCTCCACAATATCCATATTGATTTTGAAAATACAACTAATTTTTCTAAATCCATTTCATATATTTTTATCGGTATTTGTAGTATGTGATATTTCCCTATTGGAGTTCCATTGTTCTATCCATCATCATTCTCTTTCCGCACCTATGGTGCATAGGGCACTGCATTGGTACACCAATCGCAGCTTATCTTGATCATTTTTGTTACACGAAGGTAAGATGATCAGATCAGTCTTACACTTCAGGTACTAGTCCAGGTACTATTAAATATTTTAGTGTGTAAACACTATTAAATAAATACTTCATACTAACCATGTCTCCTCTTGCATGGTAGGCAAACGCGCTGACTATTACTATGCTATTTTATTCACTGAGAGTAAATAAGAAAATCATAATTATGTTTATCGTGTCTCTGATAATTAACTCACCGTGAATTTTTCTGGCGAGCTAAAGTCCTCGTCGAGGTAAATCCTTATTTTGTCAAACAATCTAAGCTCCGGGCTGTCGCAGAGTCTCTGCACAAATTCTTTTACATATTGCATTGATTTTTCATACGTTTTCCCGCCGACTTCTTGCATATGGAGGCCGATGAACTTGGGCTCCATTTTGGCGATCGCCTGCAGAAATTCCGCCGTCCACAGCGGCAGCATGTCTGTCGGCTGAAAATATATTTATTTATGTTAGACAGTGTGTAGTGGCCACTTAAACCAGCTAATGTCAGGTCATAAAAAATCAAATCACTTTCTCAGATTCTATTGAGAGAATTCAGAATAAATTTCTTAGATATATTAATTTTAAGATGGGTTTTTCTACTAATCAATTAAATTATAACCAAATTTTAGACTCTCTTAAATTAACTAAATTGCAAGAACGAAGAACATCGACCGATCTTATGACTTTATATAAAATAATAAAACCAATGTTTGATACCCCTGATCTACTGAAATTGATTTCATTCTATGTACCACCTAAATTAAGCAGAACATCTACAATATTTTATTGTCAAAATTGTCGAACGGTAGATCAATATAACTCACCTATTGTTAGATTACAGAATACCGGGAATGAATATGCATCACATTTTGATATATTTAGTTTATCTCTGCCTAACTTAAAAAATAAAGTGACCAACATATTTTTATCAAAAAGAGCAAATCATCTTCAGAAGATTGGGTTGGAATAGTTATAATTTGATTGATTAATGCATTTCGTTATTGTATAATTTCTTTAATATATGTATGTATTTCAAGTAATTAATAATGTGTACAGTATGAGTATATTAATATTTCATACTCAATTTTTTTTTTTCAATATTTTTATTTCTAAGCACTCTTTATACCACATATATGTAAATGGCAGAAATGCCGTATATAAATAAATAAATAAATAAATAAGTCCTGTAGATGCCAGCGGCTAGCAGTGATTTATTTTATAGGTAATCTAAAAAAAAACATTAATTTACCTACATATAAGTACATAGCAGTGGCAAACGATGATTTTATTTACAGGTAGGTAAGCTATAAAAAATATCATATATTTGTACCTACATAGTAGGTACATAATATAATGTAAGTAATATATGCTATGAATTGCTATTTTTTCTGTGGTTCTGTGTGATACAACAACTCTAATCTATGAAATCAACTCGAACGACATAACATGTATTATATAAATATATTATATTGTGTAGGCTATATTATCCATTGATTTACACATAACTTTAATATTAGGTATTCTCATTACGATTGATCAACTGGCCGATTTATTCTAGAAATGAATAATGCCAAAAACGGCCGCGTCAAGCGCCACATATGTTGCGAGTCATATTATGTGTATCAGTTAAATTTTAAAATAAAATGCTTTTTTTTTTTTTCAGAATACGGTTTTGAAATTTAACATACTTTAAAAAAAAAAATACAATTTATATCATTTCGTCATTTAAATTTTAACAAAAAGGTTTCTAACTTTTTACTAAGCTCTTTACTGTACCATCTTTAATACAATTTACAAGTTTTAAACAATTATTTTTTTCATACTTACGCACCCTCTCCCTCATTCATTCCCACACGCACATGTATCCTCTCCCCCATTCATTCACGCATACACACATTCACATACACATGAATACAAACGTCACACAAATACAATTACTAAACTTCTTTTCTTATATATTATGTGTCATTATATTTATAGTGGATTTTTTTAATTGGCTTTTGTATTGTTAAGATTTTTCTAATTATTTTGTTTATGTAATAGCTGTAAAAATCCCAAATAAAATAAAATAAATAAAATATTATGTCAAAAGTATCATCTCAAAGAAAAATAGTCCTTAAGAAATAACGTTTGAAATACTGTTTTCCAAACCGAGAATCTTCAAAGAATTTGTGTAATCTGCAAGTTTACTCTGGGACAAAAATCCCGCCACTGGGTTAAATATGTTCAAAATATAGTACACTTGTTTGTATAAAGAAATAAGCTGGGGTAATCGGCTAGTTCCTTGGCTCATTGCTGGCGCTGGGCGCGCTTTATTAATATTATAATTTATATTCGGAGAAAATACAAATGGTGCCAATGTCTGTTTGTTTTTCTATAAATAAAGTTACCGTAAAACATTATTATGGATGGTCAAATATAATGGTAAGTTGCGCATAATCGCTTCTATACACGGTTCGCCCCTGGTACATAGTATGCAAGTAATATAAATATAAATGACAATTTTTTCTGTGGTTCTGTGAAAATCAACTCAGACAACAATTATCATTATTAACCATGCGATATACATAGCTTTATTCTATACTGTTTTGATACAATACTTGCACAAAAGTTTATTAAAAAATACCACAATGACATTCAGCAGATATTTCCATTATGATTTAAATGTCAAGACTGAGCACTGGCCAATTCCTTTTAAAATTAATAATGCCAAAAACGGCCACTGCAAACGCCACATGTCCAATGTGATACATAATATGTTAACGGTATCCTATCAAAGAAAAATAGTCCTTCAGAAATAATGTTCGAAGTACTAGTTTCCAAATAAAGAATCTTTTTTTAAAAATAATTGCATAATAAATTTGAATAAAGAATCTTTTTTGCATAATATTTGCAAAAAACCTCCAACTAGGTTAAAGGTGTAAAATAGGGTGAACATTTTTGAGCGGAGGAATAAGCTGAGGTAATCAGCTAGTTTCATCGTTCACTGAGAGCGGGCTGGGCGCAAGGCACACTATTTAGATATTTTTTTGTAGGAAGATATAAATGGTGGTGGTGATTTAAAATAAATAAATTATAACTATAAAACATAAATCAATAATTAGTCAATAAAACCTATCAAAGGAATTTAAATCAAAAAACTAAAATCAATAAATTAACAATGTTTAAGTATGTCCAAATGCTTGCAGACTGGCTGGACTTCCTCCCTAGGGAGTTATCCATATTTAAATTTATTTCAACAGAGAGGGAAAACATTTTCGAGAAGGGAATATGGAAGTCTAGGCATTTATATATAACACTGTTCTATCTTTTGTTGCTTTATATTGTATTTTTTAAATTTAATGTTGTTTATATACTCATATTTTATATAACTTTCATGTATGTAAAAGCCTTATGGGCGTGAAAAATTAATAAAAAAATGTAAAAAATAATAAAATAAAAATAAAATATTCCTTTCTCTAAAATGCTCTTTATCTCTGTTGTAATATTTTTTATTTTTTATATTTTTATTTTGCACCACAACAGGCCAGGAGGCCCAATTACAGTGGTGAATTACATCACAGAACACCCAGGCTTGAGAAAAATCCCATTCAATTTTTTGTGTTCTCACCGGGAATCGAACCCGGAACCTTCCGTGCGTGAGTTAAGCGTCTTGACCACTACACTACGGAGGCCGCCTATGTTACATAAAATAAATAAAATGATACTTGTGTATTTCATTGTTATTATTAACATGGAGATATGATTGTCCCATTTCTGTGGTTGGCATTTGGGGCGTAGTTAGAGTTCAGATTACAAAACATGGCGCTGACTGAATTCAAAAGAATTAATCATTTTATTTGGAAACAATGACATATGGTACGAGACAATGATTCATTATGGGAGACAGCTAATGGATTCATACATTCCCGGACACGCGATAAGGATCTTTGATTTCTGTGTCAAAGTAGAACGGACAGAAAACTACGTGGTGTTGCCCCACCCTGAACAGTAATGCGCCATTTATCACATTCAGGATAATTATCAACTCGGAAGATTAGCTAATTGAAATGAGTCAGCGGACAATTTTCTTGTAGGATCCATTCATATGGACACATATCGTAACATTCTTATTTTTTTTAAATATTTCACTTCTGATTGGACCGTAGTTGATAGTTTGAAGTAAATCTTATGTAAAATAAATATAAAACAACTTTGTTTTAATAAAACAATAATAAAATAAGTGACAAAACCGATATTACCTACGGAGTCTCTCAAGGTAGTATTCTAGGATCAACTTTATTCTTAATCTACATAAATGATCTATAAATAATAATAATAAATTTCAACAATTTTTATAGTGCCGTTTTCGTGAGTAATCACTTCAAGGGCACTGTACATAATACTTAAATAAAAAAAATAAGGTCTATCTACAGGCCAACTCTTAATTACTATTTACTAACAGACAAATTTTACAAATCATGTAATACACATAATATGGTACTTCTAACAAATTCATCTAAAAAGTAGCACTTTTAGTGTCAACGATTTCACAAATAAACAAGTTTTTAATTTTTTTCTGAAAAGGGATTCAGTTGCACAATTTCAAACTTCTGAAGGCAAAGCATTCCACGCCTATTGCAAAAACCCTATCGCCGAATTTGGAACTCTGGTTGCGTGAATGAGGTTGTATCACCTTCCCTACAGCAGAACAGGAGGCTGAGCGGAGAGTGAGGCGCCTATCTGCCAGCTCGTCCAGAATGCAGAGTTCCTTAAGGTGTTGAGGAGCCGTGTTATGCATCGCCTTGTACATTAACCAACACAGCTTGTACTCGACCCTCTCTGGAAAACGTAACCAGTGGAGACTTCGAAGCAACGGTGTAATTTGATCGTACTTTGATACACCAAATATTAACCTGGCAGCTGCATTCAGAATGAACTGCAATCTCTCCATTTTATATTTAGGTAAGCCAGCATATATTCCATTGCAATAATCGACTCTTGATGTCACAAATGCGTTTACTAAAAGACGGGCCGCCTCATTAGGTAAATGTTTTCGGATACACTGAACACACCATTGAAACATCGATGGTTCTGTTATAAGTTTTGCTGATGACACCGTTCTATTATTCAAAGATAAGACATGGAAGGGAACATATGAGAAAGCCGAAAAATATCTGAATGTAGTAAAGGCAGTGGGTTTTGAACGTTGGTTTAATTGGTGACCTGACGAAACCGGTAGACAAAGAAAAGTCAGTAAGTGGTTATATGTAGTAGAAAGTTATCAATTAAACCAGCCGATGACTTCCATATTACCTTCTCAAAAGAGTTCTCGATAATTGTTAAATTTGTATTCAATTTGAAGGATACACGGTAAGAATGTCTGCAGTAAAAAATAATCAATTTTACAGGAGCAAAAAAATAATAAAAACTTTATTTATGGGACTTGTTTATGTATTATGTATTTAATAAAATAGGTTTTCAACTAATGCAATATATATTTTTTGCATACAATCGCAGAAATAAAGAAACAAAAAGGTCTATGTAATATTTTTTTTGAAAACTCCTCACTAAAATTAAAAAACCGAGCTTGCTCCATCAATCGTTGCATTTTAACTGTTATTTTTCAAGCTGTGACCCCATATTTATTTCCTACAATTTATAAGATAGGTAGCCATATTTTACTAGTGTTGAATACTCCATTCTACTGAAAAAAATATACAAGAAAAAAAATGGCATTAACGCCTCGAAAATTGAAAATGCAATGAGCCCATTTTAGCCGTCTACCCTTCATTTAAGTATGTCATTGTATCATCTCTGCATGATAGTTAGTATGTACAATGCATTCTTGGAGTTATTAAGGAGCTCGGTCTTTCCTAGGGCTTCGAGAATAAAACATGTAGATTCTCGTAGTTAGTGATTGCAACATATTTTTCTAATAGCAAAACAATAGCAGGTCTCACGGACTTAATGAGCTATTGCATACTTGCTAAAAATCCGGAAATAAAATGCTATACTTTGCAATAACAATTAATTAACAACAGAACATTGATAAACCTATATTTAGAAATCTTATCACAGAAAAATAACAGTATTCTTTTTCTATCATAAATAAACTGAATAATTATAAAATGTATTTATTTTTATATATCCATAGTGACCGACCGAAACTTTGGCCAATAAAATGAGTTTCGGACAAAAATTGGCTGAAACTTTGGCTCAGCCAAAATCTGCGGTCGGGATGTGTCAATATGTGTTTTACAAGCAGACTTTTGAAGCTTTACTGTTTATATCTTACGCAAGTATCCCAAATATACATTACTATCGTATAACATGACTTTAAATGCTCTTCTTGATACTTAACAATCGCGATGGGAATCTTCCCCTTCAGGGAGGGTTACCTTTCTTTTTTCCTTCAATCCGTCAGCGCTTAAAATCTTCTTGGGTTATCCCCGATCACTGGACTACGCAGTTTTTATCAGGTCTTGGTAAATTTAATAAAAAATTATTTGTTTTCAATATTGTTGATTCCCCTTCATGCTGCTGCGGATATCCTAATCAATCTTCAGAACACATTCTGTGGTCATGTTTCTTTCCCCTTCTCTATGATTACCAAATGGAGCTTCTCGCTACTATCCGTGGCCCTGTTATAGGTCATGTCGGATATGTTCAATGTTCCAATCCGCAGGTCGCGAAATAATAATGTGCTGTTCCTCAATCAACACAGCACAAACTATAGTTGGCATGCACCAATGTCCCGATTGTGTCGTATTGTAAACTCGAGACAAGATCTGTACTTTTTTGGTGTAAGTCTTTGTAGATTTAAAAAATCACTAAGATAGACCGGATCTTGTCTTAAGGTAGTAATTTATATTTTTTTTGTCCTAGCTTTAATTTTATTTAGTTGTATTTTATTTTATTAGTACCTGTATTTATTATAAGAAATTGTATTTACCATCGTTGGACTGGACTGCAAAAGTCCGTCAATCAAATAAATAATAAATAAATAAATACAGGCTTCCAAAAAGAATTTCAAGGCTTTTAAAAAGTTTTGTAATAATTTCGGCGAATTGATCATGTCCAATCAATTTAATCCCAGTCAATGAAGAATTCACTTCCCTCTTTTCTCAATCCAATGAAGTACATGTTATGTACTTCTGGATTACTTTCTTTCAGCACAAAGACGCAAAGGCTACCAGATTACAGAGAGCTCCTTCGGGCAGCTTTTCTCGTTCGGCAATAAGCAAATTGACCGTGTATGTGGGCACCGCCAAGGAGACTTATGTCCTAAGATGCGGTATGTGGTGGGCAAGCTGTCTAACATAAGAACTAAGCAAATATAAAAAATTAGCACAATTAGAAAAATCGGATTGTTGTCCATTCAAATAAGTTATTGTATTGCCATTGTCTAAAATAAGAACTAGACTGATTTTGTGATTTGTCGTCTATAGTTAGTAGTTCTAAGATCTTTCATATTTATATTTTTGTAATTTCTTTATAGTTAATAAGTTAAAGTTCCTATACCGTGAAGAACTTCCATATAAGTTATAGGTATGTATAACACAACAACGAACAAAAAAGCCTTAAAAAAACAAATTGACTTATTCTACTTCTTATATTTTTTTTGGCTTATTTCACCCCTAACTGGGGTGTTCTGGCCAGTGTCCAGTTTGAGATTTTACTCATTTAAATATTTACACATGTTTTAGTACTATGTACAAGTTAGTGTGTTAGTATTTAATATTACATACACTTTACATAACATATAACTTATTTACAACTTAATACCATTTATAACTACATATTTACATAAATTTTTTAATATAATATGTTTATTGGGGACAAGAGAGTTAAAATATGAGTAGGGCCTGGGACGCTGATATCGAAGAAGTCAGATCGGAACTCAGAATAACTATAATAATTTATGGGGCATCCAAAAAAACATGATTTAGACTTCCTCCTCAAGCTGACATTCGCACATGGCAGAGTCCCGGACATGGATTCTGAACAAATAAGAACAAATATGTAGATTTCTCAAATTTGTTCAGAATCACATTGGTAAACCAAGGTTCTTCTGTTACATTTGGTAAAATTTACCCATTAAATGTATGCCTTTTGGATGATTGTGTATTTTTATTAACACTTATTTTAATGAACTTGTACCTTACAAGTTCATTAAAATAAGTGTCAAAACAAAACAATAAAAACGCACAATTTTGGGGGTTTTCAAGTGACTTTTATTTAAATAAGTTTTATTTGTGAACTTTACCTAAGTAAAATGTTCTATGTGGTATAAAAATCATGTATATTTTCAGACTTCTAGTAATGTGTATATTAAAAGGGTTGTGGTTCCGCGGTAACGTCATGGACTTCAGATCGGAGGTCCGACATTCACACCCCGCTCTACCTTAACTTGATTCCCATTTTCTAAAACGGTTATTTACAGTTGATGTTTGTCACAAGAGGCAAAATTATCAGTTCACAATGGAGGAGTCCCGGTGCCGACTCTTATGTATGAGCGAAGTGTGGAATTTTAAAACCAAGGAAGAAAGTAGGCCGAATGAGTCGGTCGAATGGCCGCTGAGACAAGCATTATCGACAAAATCAAGGAGTGCTGGGTTGGTTTGGACATGTAGAGCAAATGGACTATGAAAGAATGGTTATAGATTTACGATGCGAATGTTGATGGATGTAGAAATCCAAAAGACAGATTAAAGTGGCATTCTATCTTCTCTGCCTACCCTTAAGGCGAAACGGCCTGATGGTTTGTTTGTTTGTTTAGTTAAAAAATCAACTCAAAATTCTAATTATTTTTCTTAAAAAGAGGTAAGTACCAACTTAAGCAGAAGTCTAAAATAATGGTTGCATAATTTGGTTTACAAATACTTTTTATTTGCATAACATGATTTACATGATTGTTTTCAAATAAGGATAGGTTGTTCTTTTAAGCAGTTAGTCAAAAGAATGTTTAGACTATGAAGGTCATACGAAATAGGCATAAAATCGGTTGTATTATATTTTCAGAAATATTTTAAACAAATCCTTGGAAAGAAAACTCGCGTAATATTGAAATCATTGAATATTTTGAGCATTCAAGATGAAGAATCTAACCGTAAATAAGTATCTAAACGTCTGCATTCATTACCAATTTAAATCATTCATTATTATTTTAATTTTGATAGCGCATAACGTTTGAGAAAATGTAGCGTGAAAAATTGACAGATTAGAAGACGAATATTTAAATCGAGAACAAATTACGGGAAAACTTTTAACATGGCAATATTTTTCCGTGTTTAAATTAATATATTCCATTCAAGAAAGGAAATAGCCATATGTTTTACGTTTGATATTCGTATAACCTATTTGTTTCGAAGCGATATTTGCATTTGATATCAAAATGAAGCACTTCAGACTGTAGGTTATGACAATGAAGACTTATTTATTTATATTTACACATGTAGCTGCTTCGGCGATCGATGCAGCTTCAAAGTTTACAACATTATCTGATAAGACAAATGTTTTTAAATTCAGAAAACAACACTCACCGACTCAAAAATGGAACCGACATTGGCGGTAACGAGAAGCAGCGGTATTTTTTCAGTCCCCATCTTTTTGAACTTCAACATGTTTCCGAAAATATATAAACACTCGGAACATACATCGGGCACCAGAACACGCACAAAACTGGGTTATGATTGTTTTTATCGAGAACACAGAATTTCACGTCATTTTTACGTATTCCGCTGGTCAGTGACGCTCGCACGAACCGAGTGATTATCATTCATAACTGTTTCTGCGTGTCGTTGGACGTTTTCCTTGTTTATTTGTTTCGCTGGGAAAAATTGAAACAGGTTTTGTACGCCGATCTATATATTGTGCCATTCGCCATCCGTGCCATTTTTATCAATCTGTCACACCCTCCGGCGGCAGGGCTGTACTCGGATTTCTGACAGATTTCTTGTGTTGAGGTTATGTCAGAAAAGTTTGGTATCGACAACCATTGGTGTTTGTGTTTGGGCATTGATGTTAATACATTACGAATTACGACAGAAAAACGAGTCCGGCTCGTAGTGCGTAACCCGATCCAAATGTATACATAATTTAACAATTTTATCCATTTGTAAAAATAAGAAAATTAAAAATAAATGTATCTAAAGTAGGTAAGTCAGGGTATACGTTCAAGGCGCACGGGAGGAATGCGGCAGCGTGTTGTAGCGCTGTCCAGTTGAGTTCAGTTAAAAAATAACTGATCAGTATTTACGAATATATTATATTCTTCAATCTCGAGATTCCAATTTTTATCGAAACTTAACCGGGTAGGATCAAATCACATTACCGCATTCCTTCCGTGTTCCTTGAACGTAGACCCAAACTATAGGTATTGGCATGTCTTGAATATAAAAAAAATACTGTCTTAATGGGTTAAATCACTCTACCACGTATGCACCTACTAAACCGTTTTATAACAAACAGAAAATACATTATACTATGGATTTAAAAAATTAAAATAATTTTGTGGGGTTTTTGGTCGGTTATTACTGATTTAATTCATAATGAAAGTTGGCGAATTGCGTTAATTATTATTAGAATTATTAATTTTTATGATATTCTTTTATATTCGCATTATTTTTATGTTTCTGTACATTTTGTTATTATTTATCCTTTCTGTTTTTGATTTTATATACTTACTATAATTTTTAAGTACATAAAACTTGTCTTTGGCCGATGTTATCATATTTTAGTAAAAGGCCCTAATAAAGGAAACAAACATATTTTGATGATTTTCGAAAATTAATCTTTTCCTTTGAAATGAAGTACCTAGTACCTTTTACAAACATTTTTATAAAAGAATCAGTCACTAGTTTTTAAATAAGTGCAAGACGCCAGACTTTGGAATGAACCACCTCTTTATCCAAAAAATCTACCATCTCTGGCCACTTTCAAGAAACGCCTGAAAATGACTTTACCTATATCCTTAAAACCCTAAGTGGCTTGCATTTTTTTTTCATCTTTGTTCCTCTTTCCGTCTCCTTACAAACTTCCATTATAGTGTTTAGCATAATTAACTTTTATTAGGTTTGTATGTGCAAGGTTTATCTCCCTATTAAAAAAAAACAGTTGTATTTAAAAAAAATATTTATTAGGTAAAACATCATATATTAGTTATCTCTTGATATATTTATTTACTACAAATTTTTGACAAACTATTCTTTTGATAAGTCTATTTTTTTGTTGGCTGGAAGATATTGCTTTTAGTAAGAAGTCCGCCAAACTAGTTATTCTTTGTATTTGAAGATTTAAATAAATAAAAATAAAAGAATAACACAAATGCATATCGATTCAAAATGTTTATCGATCATGATGAATAATGGGATTTTATTTTAGTCAATGTCAAAGTGTATGTGAACAACTAAAGTTAAATATAGAAATGCAAAAAATAATTAAAATAAACGTATGTTTACTAAAGGTTATCCACAGTTTATCATTATGTTTATTGAGAGTTATTACGTCACTGTTGAATTTACGTCATAGGTCATTAATCGTTTCGAATTACGCTGATATCAATAAGGAATTATAATTTAAATAATATACTAAATTAAAACACTTAAAATATTATTTTTAAAATAAAACACAGTTACAGAACCCTTAAACCTACCCATTGATTTGTTTTTAAAATAAAATTGAAATTTCAAGAAAGGGTGGTTTAAAAAATACATCTTTACGAAATAATTATGACCGTCTTACGTAATAATGCGACACCACACACAGATATTGTGAATGTTTTAAAATTCACGTCGAATGTAAATACCAAAGTTTGCTTTGTAAAAAAAATCATTTGTGTTCTTATTGTTATAATATAATACGATTAGATTATTTGTAAAGCCAAATTACCAACCGTAAGCGGAGTTCATAAAAGCACTCAATAATCAATGGTTTTTTACCTCAATAATTTATTTCCATTTCCGCATTTAAATTTAAATAATGAACGATAACAAACATGATCACAGCTAGCGATACCTTTGAAAACAACAATAAAAATCTAATAATAAACTCATTATAAATATAATATAATATTTTATATTTACCTACATACTATTTTTTATACAACATGAATAAAAACGGGTTGAGAACTGCATATAAAATCGGAATAAAAAATATAAAAAACTATTTATGGTAGGCACTAGATATCTAAATAAATAAATAAAAAATCGAAAAATAAATGAGCTCGCTTAGGTCTTTGATTTTTTATTCTTTTATAAATTAAATTTTATTGGTAGGCTTTTTTAAATTGCTATTGCCAGATATCGCAGAATTATAGTGTTTTCTTATAAAAATAAAACTGAACGATAATTATTTTTTATGTTTTTCATTCAGCTGAATTCTTCCCTGAACGCTTTCGCACATGTGCAGTGAAGTTTGTATATTTGTGAAGTTTGTGAACTGAACAAGTTTGACAGCTTTTCTTGCGGCCATTGATTTTTCATCATAGTCTGATTATGTTTCAGCAGAACTTTTAAACCTATTTTTCTACGTTGATTCGTGTAAGTTTCTAACATAGTAATACAGCCCGAAGCTTGTGTTTCAATAATAAAAATAACATCCAAAGGCTGCGGTCGTTATTTTAGAATTTAAACGAAAGTATAAATTTATGTTTTCACGGATGTCGTTTCAGTGAATTTGTCAGCTGTGTTTTTCTACATTTTCTTTTGTTGAATAATAATGTTTTTTTGTAGGAATTCCGAAAATGGAAAGGTATCTATTTTTTATATTCCTTGGTTTGGTGGCGGGAAATGAAATCAGAGATGTAAAAGAAACCGAAATGTTTTCTATTGCTATTACCCCTCAAATGTTTAACTGGACTTACCAAGGTATTATTAATATTTATTTATATCAAGTTTCTCGTATTCATTGTTAGTCTTATAACGTGTATAAAGTTGCCTTGTGCCATTTTATCTATTTTGCATATCGATATCTTTAATTAATAATTCATCTTTGTGTATTGCCAATATTTATTGTTTAATAATGTTTTATGTATTATAAATATTTATAGTGTTAAGATAAGATGTAGGGCCTTGTAGAAATCGTAAGAAAAAGTGCGTGCTTTCATTAATTTTTAAAATAAAACTCTAGTAAATATTTTTTTGTCATTATTTCAGAGATTGTCAGTACTTTCAATAGATAAATCATATTGTTTTTATTTATTATCATCGTTCCCTTTCCGCACCTAATGGTGCATAGGGCACTGCATTGGTACACCAATCGCAGCGTATCTTGAACATTTTTGCTATATTAAGGTAAGGTGATCAGTCTTACGGTTCAGGTACCAGTCTAGGGACTGAAATATTCTAGTGTAAAAACACTCTTTTAAATAATATTTCATATCAACCATGTCGGGAATCGAACCCGAGACCTCTTGCATGGTAAGCAAAACTGCGCTGACCATTACACCACGAGGCTAACAAAGGTACAGATATAATTTATTGTTTTCAATTTTTGTTGTTAATGTTTTTGCATGTTTTAGTAATGACTATTGCTTATTTCTTCTTATTTGAACAATATGTAATTTTGCCGAATGCCGTCAAAATGCGATCTCTCAGGCTAATGTGTGGTAAAACAATGTAATGTCGAAATCCGTGCATTATGCAAGGCTGAGATATGCATTATTGACAAAATAAAAATCAAGAAAGGAGCACTGCGCTAGTTTGGACATGTGGAGCGAATGGACGGCGAAAGAACGGCTTAAAAAAATTAGGATGCGTATGTTGATGGATGCTGAAAATGAGGAAGACCAAGAAAGACGTGGCATTTCATTTTTTATTTTCTTTTGTTCAGGAAACATACAGTACAATAGTTTTATAGTATACAAAATTAAACTTAATTCTAATGGACCAGTGAAGTTTTCATATTTTATTACATGCTAAGGTTATCAATTAACTATTTTTATTTTTTCGTGTACAGTAATATTATAAAATAAAAAATAATAATACTGAAAGTAGTTTAAAAATTGAATGAAAATTAAAAACAAAGTAAAAAAGTTATATTAAAAGCATCTTGTCAGTATTTACATAAGTGCAAATAATATTAAAAATGAAAAAACTTACAAAAGTAATTAAAAAGTAAGAATTTAAATAAATACGAATAAAAAAAATACTAAGATGCAAAAAGACACTTTCAAAAGGAAAAAATAAATACATATATTTTAAGAAATTAAAAAAATAACAGATGTGAAGCAGCAATAAAAGAAATTAAAGACAATAAATTATTTTTTTTGCAACAAAGAGGGAAAACATTTTTGGGAAGGGAATATGGGAGTCTAGGCATTTACAGAGCTTATGACCTGTCATTGGCTGGTTTAAGTGGCCACTTTACACACTGTGTAACATTCACATGACTCCTGAAAAAGTAAATTGACTGGAAGAAAGTTTGCTTTGTAGGGTAGTGGTTGGCGTGTAACTCTACCATACAACGTTGCTTTGACTATCTAACTAGGGTTATTTACTCCGTTGTAAGCCAGTCAAAAAATATATAAAAAACAGTAATTAATACATAGAAAAATAAATAAAGGTGTTAGACATAGTGAAAAACATAGTTTTAAAAAAAACATTGTAAAAAATGTATTAAAAACGTAAAAAAAATGTAGTAAAAAATATAGTAAAAACGAATTCAAAAACCCAGTAAAATACATAGTAAGAAACATAGAAGTAAAATGGATTGTCTCATTCACCCAAACCAATATTGAATCAACTGCTCCACAAATGTATAGCTTATGTTATGTTTTTGTTCTTTCATTGTGTGTTTTGTAATATAAATAATATAGATGTACATAAATTAGTTATAAACATAAATACGTGTTTAAAACTGTCTGAATATTTTGTTAATTATCTTTGTTTATTAAGTCTTCTTTGTTTATTCTCGCATGTAAATATATATAAAAAAAAGTATATTGTTAAGTGTAACGACACGGGTAACCCCAGTGAGGTCACATTATTTTTATTATTATCCATGGTTTATAATGGAAAAAAATATGAATAAATAAATAAATACATGAAATTATACATTTATACCACGTTGCTTTGAATATCTAACTTGGGTTATTTACCCCGTTCTAAGCCAGTCAAAAAATATATATGAAAAACAGTAATCAATACGTATAAAAATAAATAAAGGTGTTAGACATAGGGAAAAACATAGTAAAATACATAATTTAAAAAAACATAGTAAAAAATGTATTTAAAAACTCAGTAAAATACGTTGTAAAAAACATATTTTAAAACCCAGTAAATAAGTAGTAAAAAACAAAATTCATAGCAAGAAACATAGTAAAAGATATAGCAAAAAACATATTTAAAAAAACACTGCAATATTTCCCTGTCCCTGGATCAGTACCTGAAGCGTAAGACTGATCATCTTACCTTCATGTTGCAGATGATCAAAATACAATGCATTTGGTTTACAAATGTAGCGCCCTATGCGCCACTAGGTGTAGAAAGGGTGATGATGATGATGATGAATGTTATCATTAAAGCACACGATAATATGCATATGTATTTTCCATTTATGTTTTTTTTTCCTTCTCTTTTTTGTACTTTCATTAATAACCTTACATACAATTACTTTATAATATGGAAACTTCACTGGTCCATTAGAATTAAGTCTAACTGTGTAAAATATAAAACTATGTAACTGTACTGTATGTTTCCTAAATAAAAGAAAATAAAATATATTTTTTTAAAAATGTATGTTTGCACTGTTTCAAGGTTTGAAATAAAATAAAATTGAAATATTGAATGGTTTCCAGCTTCAGATACTCAGTACACATTCCACGCATCCCTTCTCAACAAGCCGGACCTTCCGACCTGGCTTCACTATGTGTACAGTGACAGGCACCATTCCGGATTCCTCTACGGGACTCCCTACGGACAAAAAGATGTGCTGGTAAGAAATTGTGTGTTTTATTCGGCTCCCAGAATATAATATCCACTCAGCAATGGCCGGTGTATTGATGGCCTCGGCCCCTAAGTAAATAAGTAACTAATACTAAATACACAACAGTCCCGTTTAACCAAATTTCCGGATCAACCGAATCATGGAGATACTTTTGTAGTACCATAAAGCTACAAGGAGACCTTCTTCGCGTACGAAGCAAAAGAAAATGTCATATTTTTTTACTTCCTCGATTTAGTTTTGTATTCGATCATGCAGGAATGTTTTTAGAAATTTTATGTTTTTATTCATTCCATGCCGTACATTTTCGCTATGTACACACTTTCCCGTTTAATCTTAGCCTCGTTGCTGACTGTGTACTGCATTTTCGCTTTTCTGTTATGTCAATTTTTAGCTAAGAACCTGTCGAGTTCGGGCCCCCTGAAGGCTCAGGACTCCGGGTGATCAGGTTCGCCATTATGATATTTATTTATTTTATAAACCCCCCAGAGAGCTCTTACAGTATACAGTTACAAGTACATAAAATATTACAGAAAATAACAAAAATAAATCATAACTATTACGCTTAATATGTAATTCATTCTAAAAAACAAAACAAAAAGGAAATAAAGTGAAGATGAATGGAGAAACACATTAAATGGGGGAGAATTGAGGGGATGGCTCTTTGATGGATAGGATGGCTAATTTGATAGCAGCAGAAGTGGTGTGGAGCGAGTCCAACAGCTCAGCATAATTATTAGCTGTTCTGTGGATGCTCACTGGGGGAGGGGAGAATGGTGGGTGAAGTTTGTCCTGTTGTACCCACACTGGAACATGTGTCGGAGTCTGGTGGTCCTTGAGGGTGCACGAAAGTTTATCAGGGACAGTAATTTTGGGCAATCTATTATGGTGCATATCACTTTGTGCATTAGAGTGAGGTCAGCAATTGTCCTTCTGATGGAGAGCAATGGTAACTCTTTCCAAGTTAAAAGAGTTGCAGTTGTACAAAGGGCTCCAGACTGACGATGCATATTCCAGTTGTGATCGGACCAGAGCACAATACGGAGATTTTATAGAAACGATGCTACTAAAATTTGTGGTATTCCGGATAATCAAGCCCAGCATCTGCATAGCCATATTAGCAATTGTCAACAACCTCCTTTAAAAATAAACCTTGGTAGGATAAGGTGGTTAAGTGCAATTTGCAGCGCCTTGCCGGTTACATCATAGGAACGGCGGGTTAATAAACAATAAATAATTGTGGTTTTAATTTATAGATCCAAGTTGTGGCTTTGAATCGTCAGGACTATGAAACCAGGCGGATGGTGATACAACTCCATGTACTGAAGAAAGTTAATATCGCCACATATAATGTTCAGCTTAAAATTGACAACCTTAATGTAGAAGATATGTTGGATGATCACAGGTAATTAACACTTCTAATCATTCATTTATTTATTGGATATTCTCGCTTTAAAAGATAATTCACCCATTAATAAAAAGGCATTCCAAAATATTCCTCCAGAGATATTTCTTAAAATATACAAGACCTATGTAAGACCTTTATTGGAATACAGGTCTATATAAATTGGTTATGTTTTTTATGATTATTTTAGTTTATATTGCTTATTATGTTAATGATAATTAGGTTAATTAGATTAATTACGTTATTATTTTATTATAGTGTTCACTTTGTTAAATAACTAATTTAAGGTTAATGTCTAAATGTTTCACTTATTGTAAAATGTTTCCCTCGGCGCGGACAGTGAGTGAACATTATTCTGAATAAAAAAAAAACAAACATTGTAAAAGTTAAAATAAAATAAATATAGATATGAAGTATGGAGTCCCTACCTTACTAAAGAC
Organism: Micrasema longulum; assembly: GCF_059751315.1. Taxonomy (NCBI): domain Eukaryota; kingdom Metazoa; phylum Arthropoda; class Insecta; order Trichoptera; family Brachycentridae; genus Micrasema; species Micrasema longulum. The sequence continues at coordinate 49,130 of NW_028278195.1, forward strand.
ATCGAGCTACTGGAAAAAGTCCAAATATGTGCTACAAAAATCCCCAAATTACTCAAGAGGATGCCTTATAACGGTAGATTAAAAGCACTAGGAGCCTTATGCTGGAAAGACGTGACATATTGTCACCCACTCGACAATAGTCGATTGGGCATCTCGATTGCTTTTTCATAATGCTATTCTTAAAAACCCTTTGACTATTCAATTACAAAGACGAATGAGAAAGTGGCAACACTAACAAATCCGTATTTATCTATGGCTTGCTATTTAATGATGCTCATGCTTACACACACCAGAGCACTTACTCCCACACAAATACACACCTCTACACTTATTCTCATTCACATACACCCTTTTGTTGTACTACAATTTAATATGTATGATTTTTATTTAGAAATGTCACTGATCTGTCTTTAAACCGTATTTTTTTTAATGTTATTATATCATTGTTGACTGTTTGTTTCTGTGAAATACATAATTAAATAATTTAAATAAATATTTGTACCACTAACTTTTTAGTTTTCCATGGTAAATAAATGAAATATTACAAATAAAAATTTATGGTCGGCTTTGTGGTCGGTAGATTAAATTTATTTAGTGATTTCACACAAAGTAAACACATAGTAATATTATTTAAACAAATGATTGCAGAATGGAACGGTTGAAAGACGTATTTCGCAAGAAGCTGTGGCGCGATAGTGGCGATGACCTTTACACCACCTTTATGGCTTCGGCCATAGACCTCGGGGCCAGGCTGCCCCTACGCCCCAGCGAAGGAGAAGGGTAAGCTAGTCCTCAATATCACATCATCAGCTCCAGACTCCATCTCTGTTGAAAATAGTTATCAATCTTTGTTATTTTTTATTTTTTTTAATAAGAAATATTTGTAATATTTCAATTTTCAACGAATTGTAAATAACTCACATTAGTAAATGGGAGTCAACTTGTGGTAGAGTGGGGTTTAAACCTCTGACCTCTTAAATTTATTCATTATTATCATCGTCATTACCTTTCCGAACCTAATGGTCCATAGGGCACTGCATTGGTACACCAATCGCAGCGTATCTTGATTTTTTTTTGTTACATGAAGATAAGATGATCAGTCTTACGCTTCAGATACCAGTCCAGGGACTATGAAATATCCTGATGTGAAAACACCCTTTAAATAAATATTTCATATCGGAAATCGGACCCGAGACCTCTTGCTTGGTAGACAAATGCGTTGACCATTATACCACGAGGCCCTTTAATTTATTACGTGTCTACAAATATTAAGGCATGCTTGAAAGGTATTAAATTGTTCATTATATATATAAACGACATCACACAGATAATAAAGCACTGCAAAGTACGACTATTCGCAGATGATACCCTTATATATATAGCGGGAGAAAACTATGAAGACTCAATTAATAAATTGAATGAAGATCTACAGAACATATCGTCATGGCTAAAGATAAATAAATTGAAATTAAATGTTAGTAAAACAAAATATATGGAAATAGGTAATAAAGCACATGGCATAACAATGAATGTAAACATTGATGGTAAAATTATTGAAAGGGTTGATGAAATGAAATACTTAGGAATTATTCTTGACTCCAGATTAAATTTAACATCACACTTTGAATATATACATAAGAAAATTTCAAAAAAGATTTTCTTCCTAGGAAGAATTCGAAAAAAATAAATAAAAAGAGTGCAGAACTTATATACAAAACAATAATTGCCCCTCATTGGAACTATTGCTCTACTATATTATATTTAGCTAACGAGGGAGACATAAACAAGTTTGAAATACTACAAAATAGAGCAATGAGAATTATACTGAAAAATAGCAAATATAATAGTGTTGAAAAAATGAGAAAACAATTGAACTGGATAGGAATAAAGAAAAGACTATTGTATAATGTATTTGTATTTATATATAAAGTGTTTAATAATCTCATGCCAAAGTATTTTATAAGTGAAATTATATTAAATAGAAATGTACATAAATATAGGACAAGAAATAGAAATAGGATAAGACTACCACTTAAGAAAAAAACAAAATCACAAAATAGCTTAATGTATAAAGGGTTAAAACTGTATGATGAGATGCCTGAAAGTATGAAGAATGAAAGAAAACTTACGGATTTAAAAAAAAAAAGTAATGTTTATTGTAATAATGTAGTTATGTAAGAAATATTTAATAAGTATTTGTTATAATTGTAAATATATTAGTTAATATACAATGTAATATTAACTAACTTAAGTAAATAAATAAAAAAAAAATAAAAAAATTACGACTGCTAGAAACGAACAGATTTTCAACAATGTTTTAAGCAAATTTAAATTGGTTGACTTCCGAGACAAATCGACTATCTTTTGAGCATGTCCAAATTGTCAATATTTAAACACTTTGAGCACCGGCCGAAAACACATAGAATTTACCCTGTGCCCGGCCCATTTTTGTGAAATTTTATGCTTTGTGAAGGGTTTCATGCTCAGCCTTACATAATGTATGGATCTCAACATTTGTGCATCTATCGTACATAGTTTCACCACACATTCGCCTGACAGATCGCATTTTGACAGCATTCAGCCCACTTTCATCCCTGTTTTTCCAAGTCCATACTTCACTCCCATACATCAGGGTCGGCACCTTGTGAGAAACATGTATGACCAATATGAAAATATAATTTATCACTTATTACTTAATTACAATGAAATAACAACATAAAGAATTGTCAATAAATAACATAAATCAAATAATTTTATTTAATATTTCAGAGTTGTTCTGAAGTTGGGTAGCCACCTAAACTATTCAGCGGAACTATTACAACTACAGGAAGAAGTGCGTCCCCTCTCCAAGATGAGCCTGTGTCCTCGAGACTTCAAGCGTACGACGGTCGAGAGGCTATTTAGGGATGCTGGATTTAACCTCGATTGGTGCACCTTTAAACTTGTGAGTGCTACTATTGTTATATTAATATTATTATTTGATTGAGAGTTGATACCATACGCGATCTGGGTGTTATTTTTGATAGCAAACTTACATTTGACAATCACTTCGATGACATACTGACCCGTGCACATAGAAATCTTGGTTTTGTACTTCGTACATGTCAGGTATTTAAAGATATCGCGTGTATTAAAATGGTCTACTTTGCTTATGTTCGCAGTTTGCTCGAGTATGCCTCTTCTGTTTGGTCTCTACAATATGTCACACGTAAAGAAACGTTTGAGAAAATTCAATGGACATTTCTTAGACATCTTAACTGGAGATGCGGGAATACGGATCTCAATTATATGCCTTCCTGCAAAAAGCACCACTTGCTTACTTTAGAAGATCGCCGTCTACTATTAGACATGGGGGTCCTTCATGACATACTTAGCCTTGATAGTCCGGCTCTTATGTCTGAGTTATCATTAAATGTCCCAGGCTGTCCCTGGCACCCGTCACATGTCGAGCTCTCTATTTCATGAGCCGGCAGTTCGTACGAACTATGCCCAGAACTCTCCACTTATACGTTTTGCTCGTTAATATAATTTGAACTTTCCCCTTATTGATCCATTTCATTGTAAAAAAATAACATTTAAAATGCGCGTCTTAAAACATACTTTTTTGTCTTATACTTAGTTTCTATAATAAAGTCTTATATATTTATATTTTTGACACTTGTGCAATAATATTTACACACATGTCCACCCTCATTCCAATATAACACCCACTCACCCACCCACTCACACACTTACACTCACACAAACACACTAGTATGTATTGTACGTGTATTTAATGTAATTCTGTGGATATCTGTCATTGGTTTTATTCTCTGTATATTTTATTTGTTATATTTTTTTTACATGTATTAACTGTTGATATCCCAATAAATAAAATTTAAAAAAATATTATTATTAATGATACACTAGCAGCTATTTAGCTGATGCGTGTATATCAAGTGTACAACTGTACATGGTTATTAAACATTATACATTGCTGTGTGCATCTAGTTAACATTCACTGAACTAGCACCGATCACTTTCTTGGGAAGGCCATTCCATTTCTCCACAACTCGGTTTGTCAGGAAGTTCTTCCCGGGGTTGGATAAGAAGGAGGTAGTGTTGAGTTTCAATGAATGACCTCTGAGATGGCGGTTTTCATTCATAGTGAACATTGATTTCAACTTGGGTACATTATATTGCTCAGTTAAGATCAAGTCACCACGCTGCCTCCGCTCTTCCGGTGAACTTAGCCCGAGCTCCCTTAAGCGGTCCTCGTATGATTTATTTCTTAGAGAAACTACCATTTTAGTTGCTCTTCTCTGGACTTTCTCCAACAACTCTGTCTTTTTTAAAATAGGGACTCCAGATTTAGTAGGCATACTCCAGGAGTGGACGAACATATGTTTTATAAATTTTGAGGAACAAATCTTGGGTGATGTGAGCGAATGTTTTCCTTATTAAGTTTAAGAGGGAATGGGTGCGTTTGTTTGACAATTTGGATAATATGTGATTCCCATTTAAGATCACAAGTAATCACAACTCCGAGATCTTTTTGTGACATTACTGCTTGCACTTGATTTCCATGGATAACATGTTTATTACTTTGTCAATATGTCGTCCAGATAGCATATTCGTAAATACCCAAAGCGTTATCCATTCGGGATGTTTCAGCATCTCTTGGAAATAGGTTCCCCGGTTTGCAATGTTTCAAAATCTACCCGAAGTGCTTTCGTAAATAGCAGACGTGTCGGATGGAGATACCTGACGTGTTATCCACCCCAGTAATAGCTGAAACAAACAAAATTATTTTTTGGGACATTTATGGCGTAGTCGTGATACTAAATTGAGAATGAGAATATTTATGTTAAGTGACGTTAGCAGGCGCTACTGTACAAATTATTTTTTGAGACATTTATGTCGTAGCCGAGATACTACAATGAGAACGAGAATATTTATGTTAAGTGACGTTAGCAGGCGCTACTCAGGAGCTACTTTGTGGCGTTACGAAATTAACCAGTGCTAATTAAAAACGAGTGATTCAGAAATATCTCAAATGAGAGACGTATTTCCTAGTTATACCAAGGATGCCTTGAATAACGAATGGATAACGCGTCGGATATTTACGAATATGCGTCCGGACGAAATGAAGAATACAGTTCCGTAGCATATAAAACCAGAACTAATTATTAAATTTTCATTCAAAATATAGCTTGATTAGAATGACAGTTGTCAGCAAAAGTGACGACATAATTTTGTAGTAACGTCTAAGGAGTGATTTATATTGACACACTGTCACAAAAATCATTTGTATCTGGCATGTTGATTTATTTTTTTAATAAAATGCTTTCATATATAATCAAAAAACTATTTAGTAAAATTACGGATATATGTGTCCATAAGTATTACCATTTACTCGTAGAGTCAAACTTGGTTATAACGGTCACGGAAATAGCGAGATCTCGGATGTAACGAGGACACATTCGTAAACACTCATTTCTCCATACATTTATTGACTTGTATAACGAGCTACTTCTCAGACATACCGAACAAAAATACGGTCAACAGTTGAGCAAAAACTCGTCAATTGTTTAAAAATATAATTTTTAAAATAAGAACACGAGTAATAAAATTCAAACGGGTGGCTGACTTAGAATTAACGTGCATTCATCAGGTTGAACAGCCGAAGCCCTCAGTGGTGAGACCCGGTTTGGTGAGCGTTCTGAAGAGGGACGAGGATAAGGACCAGCTGTCCTTATACAGCGAGGCCGGCCTGTCCCGCTGGCTTCCTCCTCCCAAGGAGCTCGTGCCGCAGCGTAGCTACGCCGGGGAGTTCACCGTCTCCATCATCGTGCCCCTGATGCTCATGCTGCTGCTGCTATCCGTACTTGGTCTTGTAACCTGCTTCCAGAGAGAGGGAATGTAAGTGTATTCATTGTTTTTAGGTTGTTCACTCTTGCGCCTGGAATAGGGAAATATCACATACTACGAATACCCATAAAAATACATGAAATGGATTAAGAATGATTAATTGTATTTTCAAAGTCAATATTGATATTGTGGAGAAATGTTTTCAAAAAAGGTGAGATGATCAGTCTTACGCTTCAGGTACCCAGAGACTATGAAATATTTTAGTGTTAAAACACCTTATTTATTTATCTATTTATACTTTTACATTGTTTGTATTCTTTTTTTTATACAGAATAATGTTCCCTCTGTGTCCCGTGCCAAGGGAAATATTTTACAAAATGTGAAACATGCCTAAGATAGCTATTTAACAAAGTAAACATAATAATAACAATAAAAAAACGTAATTAATCCAATTAACCTAATTACCATTAACATAATAAACAATGTAAACTAAAATAATCATAAAAAACATAAACAGTACACACATTTTACGTATTTGGCTTGATACACTCATCGATCCGGGGGCAACCCACCTCCACTATCCATTTCTTAATAGAAATTTTATATTGTGAGAACTTACTAATTGTCCATATGGATTACGGAACTACGAGTAGATTGTACACTTAAACCGAGTAGTAGGCCAATCCTCTTTGACCGAAGGTTGTATTTATTTTTTGCAGCATCAGGGTGGAGTATCTAGTAACTCTTGTATTTGTAACGGAAGGTAGAGAATAATGTTTACTATTATTATTATTATAATGGATAACTTATATAGCGCCATTTTCGTAATAAAATACCTCAAGGGCGCTTTACATAGTGATTCTATTGTTAAATTAATTTAATTGAAGCTTTTAAATTTGTAATTTAATTAAAACAATTTATTTTGTTGTCACATGCTACGAATTTATTCAAATGATTTAGAGAACAAGTGGGTTTTAAGTTTTTTCCGAAACATCACTTCACTATCACAGCCTCGCACCTCTGCTAGGAGAGCATTCCATGCCATTGGGCCTGCGACCGCAAATGCGCGTTTGCCGAATTTAGTGCGCTGTTTGCGTAGATGTATAATAACTATTCCTTTGACGTAGATGTAGCTGATCTAAGCGCAAGACGTCTGTCAGCTAATTCATCTGGAATGCATAGTTCCCTTAGGTATTCTGGAGCAGAGTTGTGCAGTAGCTTATACATAAGCCAACAGAGTTTGTATTCGACCCTCTGTGGAAAACGTAGCCAGTGTAGTTCCCGAAGTAGTGGAGTGATATGACTGAACTTAGAGATTCCGAAAATAAGTCTCGCCGCGGCATCAATACAGATTGTAGGCGAGTCATTTTGTTACGTGTGTATAGTAACAAAGCTTTTACATAAAGTTGTTTTATAGATTTGACATTAAGATTTTCAAATATACCGAGGGAGCTAGTTCTGATTGGGACTCTTAAGATAATTTTTATGAAAGCTTTTTGTGCAATTATTATTTGCTTGATCAGTGTGTCATTTGCACATCCCCATCCAATTATCCCATATTCCAAAACTGATTGAGTTAATGCGTAATATATTTTTACAAGTACTTTTACGTGTTGTTTAGTTGTAATTTTCTTGTTGTGTTTTCAGGGAAGATAGAGAATATGTAGAATTCTTGCATAACTTATTTCAACCGTGCACGCAGTATGTTCAAAATAAAAGGTAGAATTATTATTTATGTTGTGTGCGCTTTTTGCCTGCAAGCATTCGGCTTTTCCTATTCAACGATTATTTTGTTAACACACTGCATCAGTGATGGGACACCTTTTCAGCTTGGCGTGTCAAAATTCTGAAAATACCTGACTTGACCCGGGTGCCGTTTCACATCCAGGAATATTAATAATTTTTGCACCCCTAAAAAATGAAAGAGTTTTGTTTTAGAACTAATAATATTTCCGAGTCGAAGTGTAAAAACAACTCCCCGTGATCCGAAGGTTACCAGGAACATACCGACCATTGTTCCTTTTCAGTATGCTCGGTATCACAAGTTTGCGGGCCAGAAGGAGCATTGCCTCGCTTATGATGGCTTTTAAGATTCTGAACAGGTTAATTTATGATCCCAACATTTTGGAGCGCATAAAATTATATGTACTAAGAAACTATTTAAAACTTTGAGCACTGGCGAAATACACATAGAATTTACCCTGCGCCCGGTCCATTTTTGTGAAATTTCATGCTTTGTGAAGGGTTTCTTAAAAGGTTCATAATTATGAAAATATTGGGTTAAATCAATTAAAACTTCTCATATTAATTTGAAACAATTCAACAAGTTATTTTTGTATGATAATTTTGCCAACATTGGCCTTTATGGAGAGCCACATTGCGCATTGCAATGTTCGCACATATACAGGGCCTCACTCCTTTTATTGTGCTTTGTATCCCGGAGCCGTGTAAACACGTGATTATAATAACCACGCGTTGTGTCCCGGTCCCGTGTTTTCACGTGGTTTACCAGCAGCGAAAAAGTACCAATAAAAGTCACCAGGTGTCAATAAAATGCACGCGTGGTTATATATAATCATGTGTTTACATGGCTCCGGGATACAAAATGTTAAGAAATAGGCAACGCAGACCATTTGTTCTTCCAGAATGCAGGACAAATTTACCGTTGACGGTGCCTGTGGGGAGATAATTTGTATGTTTTTTTTAAAAATTATCCTGATGATTTTTTTTCTTTTAATGATTTTTTTATGCATTACATTAACAGAAAAACATTCAGGTTTTAACACAAATTAATATTTAGCAATTTTTATAAAAATCACATATTAATCGAACTTCTTGTTTTAGTTTTTCTTTTTTGACTAACAAGTGCTTTCGCCTAAGCAGGCATCTTCAAGACTTGTAAATAATTGACGACATTATCAGCTTGAATACTACTTTAATAAGTTTTAAGGAGAGAGTGCGCTTCATCAAATTTAACCAGACGTCTGGTGGTGCGCGAGCGGACGACACCCGGAGCCACTCTCGCCAAATCCTCTCTAGAGAGAAAGCAGCGAAGTTTAGTCCGTTGTGTCCGCGACCCTCAACAAACAGGAGTGCTCTGTAGACAAACTAAGTCTTGCTCGAACTGCATTGTCAATGCTCATGTGTCCTGCAGTTCACACTCTGCGTTCTTCATTGACCCTGTCCTAAGCAGCTCTAAAAAGCACCTTGACTGTTCTAATCCCCGTCCAGTTTAATATGTTTCAGAGCCAAGAGATCTGCCTTCTGTTCACACCTTGTCAACCCCTTTCTCTCCTCTAAGCACATGCCCTAGATAGGACACCTTCCGGACTTTGTTTTTCTGTCCTGGGCACTTTGTTCTCGTTCATGGCCCGCGAGTTCGACGACGTCATCAGTCCATCTCCTCTGTGGTCTCCCTACTTTTCTTTTACTTTCGTTGGGTCTCCAGTTTAGTATTCTGGGCATCCATCTATTGACTTCTTGTCTCGACGCATGACCCGCCCACTGCCATTTTTGTCTTCCCACTCTTTTTGCGATATAGGGTCACCTTTGTACGGCGTCTTATCTCCTCATTCCTTATTCGGTCTCTTAAGGAGACGCCCGACATTTGTCTTTCCATAGACGGCTGAGTGCACTTAATTTTGTGAACACTTCTAGCAGTGAGTGACATGGTTTCAAGACCGTATGTTGCCACCGGCAGAACACTGAACAGGCATAATTTCAGCTTACAAAATATATTATTGAATATAATAAAACTGGAATACAAATATGTGCGTATGTAAATAAACTACTTCATAATGCCTCTCTCGTAGAAGCTCTAGTCCCTATTGGCAAAACACTCAGACAACCAATTTTCACAGGCCTCTATTGAGGCCAAATTTGTACCACTGTTGTGCAGCACGAACCGAAAGAGTATCGGTCCCGTATACATCGCAAATTTTTTTGGTCGCATTCGATCCATTTTTCTCTTTCAGGTAGTAAAATATGGCGAATTTCTTCCTTTGAGACCTCCATACTCGATGCACGATAGTTCACAACCGAACCAACCGAGCGCAATATTGTCAAAGAAGCGTTTGTAGTATGCACTCACACCTTTAAAACGTCATATTGTATGATCCGATGTGACCAATAATGAACGAGATATACTTAGTTGAAAAAAATGGCCGCGAAATACGAAATGACTTTTTCTCCAACCTGATATAATTTGTTTATTTCAGAAGTAACTGTAACCGCGTGAAGAATCGTCAGGTGCAGAACTCTGTGATGACAGAAGCTAATGCCAGCAGTAGTACGGCCAACCTGAACACTCATATTGCCGACGATATGAGCGATAAAACCAATCTGGGAATCAGGTAATTACATGCCGATACCCCGTGCGCGTGGATTGGAGAGTTAATGCGAAGAGATAATATTGTTAAGGCCGCGATGAAACCTAAACTGACTGGACGGTATAAGTATGCTGGAGCGAATATTCGCCCGGCCAGATATTTATTTATTAAGGAAATCATACAGTCTTTATATAAATACAAGGTACAAGGTACAAAGAACAATAAAAAAAGTAAGACCAATTACAGATTTCACATTAATTTATTATGAATGCAGGAGGAGAGGGGAACAAATAATTAAATTCTAAAAAAAATAAATATATAAAAATTTAAATATTAAATAAAAAGTACATAAAAGGGAGAAGACATTGTATAGCTCCAACTCTACTTTCCTCCCTCTCTCTCTGCTTCCATGAACATTTATATTTCTTAGTAAAAATTCACAACTAACAATAATGAATTATATGCAGGTAGTAGATGTGCATATAAATAAGTAAAAATTAAGGGTCGAAATTTAAAGTTAAAATTGAAAGATAAAATTAAAAGTCAAAATTAAAAGTTAAGCAGGAAATAAATTTAAAATCTCTTTAACAGATCTGATAAAAATATGGTATTTACAGTGTAATATGTTGATGTCACTAAAACTGTCATTATAGTTAATCTGTATTCTCCGAAGAGTGCTATTTTTCATATAATTAGTCATCGAGTTAGGAATGTCGAAGAGTACAGATTGACGAGTTCTATGGACAGGGACCGATATGAAATGCTTCTAAGAACTTCTGGGCTATCAATTAGGTTATTAAAAATTTTATTGAGAAAGCTCATATCCAACATGGTACGCCGAGTTGCGAGATTTTGAACCTTATGAAAATTAGCGGAATATGAGGATTATAAGAACGCAAATATTTAATTTAATTTAAAAAAAAGGATTGCAGACCGTTGCTCTTATGTAGACGGACGTTTTATGTGCAATACTGTTAGTCTTACAGTATATATTCAATTTTTTTTTTTACACATTATAAACAATATTAAATAATAAAAAATAGTGTGTCCTCACTGGGGTTACCCATGCCAAGGACACTTAACAATATACTTTTTTTTTACATGTGAGAATATACAGAGAAGACTTAATATACAGAGAGAAATTACAAAATGTTAAGTCAGTTTTAAACACTGCATATTTATGTTTATATTTTATTCCTGTATACCCATATTATTTATATTATAAAACGCACAATATACGCACAAAAACATATCATAAACTATATGTTTGTGGAGCAGGTGATTCAATATTAGTTTGGGCGAATGAGCCAATCCATTTTACTTCTACACTCACCTTCACTATCCATTTTTTTATAGCCTTTTTGAACATTTTTTCATTTCTAATTGTTTTAATAGACAGTGGATATAGGTTTTAGATTTTAATTGCATAATACTCAAAATCCCTTCGTCCGAAAGTGGTATTAGTATGTATTTGTTTAAGTTGTCTTTGTATTGAGGATCTAGTGATTACATTATTTGTATATGTTGTATTGTCGGGGTTATGTCTTTCATTTGCGTATAATTGCTTTGGTGTCATAAGTCATAAGTTGTGATTTGTGGAATATTTATTCAGTAGATGTCTGTATCGGGACTCTCTGAACATTTTCTCATTACTAATTGTTTTAATGGACAGAGGAAGTCGGATATAAAATGATGACTTGCTTCATCGGTCATTGCTCTATATTTCAGGTGGAATCATTGCATGTGTGTGTGTCATCTATCGGTGGACTATTAACACAACGGTTTTTGGGTTCGCCTGCCAAAAAATTCAATTGTTAGTTACGCGATATTTAAGTATTACTGAACATGTGTATGTTTATCCCTTCTTGTAAACTGCTTACGTAAACAGAATAAATAAATAAAATAAAAAATTTAAGATAAAATTAAATTAGTAAATTAAAATATTAAAATGTTTACAGTTTTTTATTTTCCTCTATTTCAGCCCTAACAACAGTATGGCCAAGCCGCGTTCCAATCCGAACCTCGAGGTGGACTTCAACCGCCCTCAGCCGCCCCCTTACCTCGGCTCCAACACTAATAGCCTCGTTCTGCGGCACCACCCCACCGTTGGGGACGACCTTCCGTCCAAGAAGCACCGCGCCCGCACTCTCGAGGAATCCCTCCAACTCCTGAACGAGGCCAACATCGGGAACCGCGGCTACGTCGAAGGCATCCATCTCCCCGACCACCTGACGCCGGGAGACCTGCTGATGGCGGACGCCGCTAATTCCATGGACGAGGACTATGTTCCGCTCAAGCCGGATCTGTCGGGGCGTCGTGGAAACGGATTTGTCAACGGGTCCGTCAACAACAACGGCGGTTTGTTGAAGGGAATGAACGGCTTTTGACACGAGGAGAATGGGCACGGCCTAGATTGGGCCGACATGGCGGAACCACCCGTCAAAACTTGGTTCTGTTAGATTCAGAAATGAAATTACAGACAAAACTAAATTTTCTAAATAAATTAGAAACACTAGTAGTAAAAAGCTGATTCTGCAAGAATATTAGAAGAGAATTTAAGGAATGATAGATAATAATATAAGAAAACATTTTAGACTCATTTTTTTTTGTGCATTGCAATTAGGAACTTCAGTATTTTAAAATATTTTTTATTATTTATTAATAGACTATCGAACAATGCCAAAATATTTTTATGAATCGTATTATTAAATCTATGATTTTTTTTTAGTTTTGTAATTACTCCGTGTGTGATGTCTCGGGTTCTCTTCGGTGAATTCTGCTGATTAGTGAATTGGCTTCCCGTAAACTGGAAATCTATCACAGCACCCGTATCATTCCTTGATTCGGAAGAACTAGTGACGCCGTTTAATGTAGTTTGTTTTTATTAATATCATTTTTACTATTTTTTCATACATTTTCAAGAAACTTAATTTAATACTCTTTACTTTTTCTATATTTGAAAATGATGTATTTTACGTTTTGGAATTCAAACATAAACAAGTACTAAGGTACCCACTTAAATTCAGTATTTGAAAATGAATTACATATCTAATTTGGATTAAATATAATAATTGATATCAAACTTTCGATTGTGTTAATTTAATCTATTAAGCAAGAACTCAAATCTAGCAAAAGCAAAGCATTGCCGGGTTTAGCTCATATTATATAAGAATGACCATGAAAGTATAGTTTTTATTCCTTATGTAATAATGACATTGAAAATATATCAATTTTCAACAACTTTTGTGCCAGAATGTTTTTTTTACAACATTGTAATACTTCATTATTTAATGACCTTGAACATATAATGTTTTATCAATATGGAAACCAATGTTATATACAAATGATTTTGAATGTATGAATTTGCAACTTTATTGAGGAAGGCTAAAGAATTTTCAACAAAATTATGTAAGGATAAATCTTGAACTTATAGCAATATTTCCAAAAAAATATATTTATGTGGGTTGTCAGTTTTCTTAGACGACCTTTGCAGTAGGAGCATTTTAGACCTTAGACTGTTGTTGCATTGATAATTTATTATTTTTTTACATAATTTTTTTGATGTTATTTATATTTAAAAAACTCATTTTATAAAATAAATAAATTAACCACCAATGAAATATACTGTTTTCTTAAAATTTTATCCCCAGAATATTGTTGTTTTTTTTTTTTATTCAATCAATATTCAAAGTATTAAATGAATATTTCAATCAATACACAGAAAAAAAGGAAAAAACAGCATCATTTAGAATGGTAATTTATTATTAAAAAGTAACTGAGTCTTATTTCTGAAAAAAGAAGAAAGAAATTGAGTCTTATTTCTGCTTCCCTGGATATTTTTGAAAATTACAGATGATCTCTTCTGCCGTCTGACTACCAATAATGTTGGTGAAGTGATTTGAATTTTAAGTTATTTTATTTAAACCGATCAACAGGTTGTTAAATAAATCCTTATGGATTGGTAAATAAACAAAAATATAAACCGTTCATTAAATTAATATACAAAAAGTATGATTTTAATTTTTTTTTTTTTTTAAAGGAATAACCCGCTAAGCCTCTATTTAGAGGCTTGTCAGCAGGTGGGATAGAGGGGATATGAAAAGGGGTATTGAAAAATACACCACAACACCCAGACCAACTGAGAAAAAATTATTTCTTGAATCTTTTTCTTGCAACTGGCGGTAATCGAACCCGTGACGCCAGTTTCACAGTTGGCCGTCTTACCAACTGTACCACGGCGCCGGCGCAATTTCAATTATTTAGTTTAAATTAAATTAATTTATTCATAGGATTACTTTGTAAAGCGCCCTTAATGTATTCTATTACGAAAACGACGCTTTATAAGTTATCCATATTAATAATAATAACATGATCAAAACAACATAATACAAGAAAAATACAAGTGATGCTTTTTTTAGTACAGGAATTTTAAAATGGGCGAAGTGTTTCTGCGGACCGGTACCACTCTGCGGACCGGCGGTTGGAAAACGCTGATCTAGATTTTCATATTCCTTTTCTCAATTTGAATTTGAACGGAGGATTTAGATTAGATCAAGAGAGAAATAATTGTAATTGGCATTTTTTATATGACCACCATTCCCTGGATTCCACGCATATTTTCACCCTTTTACCAATTTTTTTATTGATGAGTAAGCCAATAGACTTGTTCTATTAAATCTCTGTGATAAATACTTAAATGTTTTCATATTAAAAACATTTACCAACATTAGGTGCTTGTTGTTAATTTATTTCTTGTTTTTATTAGTCAGAACAATGTATCGTTTATACAGATTAAAGCTTTTCCATAAGACTTTTTAATTTTCACTACAATCACACAATTTCATACTTTGTATAAAGCAGTGATTTTCAAATAGTATGCTACCTTGAATTATGGATCAAAACTATTATGGCCAGTAAATAATAGATTGTAATTTATTCATCAGAATGACCATTCATTTACAAAATAATTGAATTGGCCACTGTTAATCAAAACAGCTCTAACCGTACCTACACTACGCCCACATGCGTATAAAGCTTCCACATTTGGAGGGTCTTCTAGAAAAATAGTATAAAAAGCTCGATGGGAACCTCTCCATGTCCAGGCGGATGAAGAATATGGTTCTGTACATACTGTTTTATTTCACATGAAATAAAACCAGAATCTAGGAAGGTGTTTTCGATTTGATATGGTTGCTCTCAGGTAAAAATTCTGAAACGAAAAACTACTTTTCGATGGGGGGGGTTTGAAATCCCTAAACCCTCCCCTTATATACGTCGTTGACTACGCCTATCACTGACGCCGATGTGACGAAGTGAATAATGCATTGTTATAATTATATAATGTGCTGTAATATTTTTTTTCAAAATCAAGCGGTTATTCCGTCATCTATCCCGTCAGCGAAATAGAAAACAACCGAATAACCATATTATTCGAATTGATTAACCAGTTATTCACTTCAACCAAATCATTCAAATCGAAATTGTCATATTGGCAATCGAGTACCGGAATACAGTGGTGCCTCGCATAACGAACGCCTCGCACAGCGAACGCTGCACACAACGAACTTCCTTTTCGTTCATTTCACGATTCATACAACGAACTTCGCTTCACACAACGAACTTCGCTTCACACAACGAAGTCGCCCACTTCACACGATCACTGCCGATTTATTGCATCCTTCCGCGCAGGCAGTCGTTAGTCACTGAGCAGTACGCTTAACTTACGCACGTGTCGCAGCAATCGTTGAAGAGGATGTAGAGGAGCTTATTGAGGAACACAAAGAAGAGCTGACAACTGAAGAGCTCCAAACACTTCTGGCCCAACAACAGGACAATGCTCAAAGGGAAGCGTCATCTGATAACGAGGAGCAACAATCAAACAATCAACCAATTCCAACTGCTGACATCAAGAACATCCTGGTCAAATGGAAAGCAGTTCAGGAGTTTACCAATGCCCACTATCCGGATTCCGCTGAAGCAAACAGGATCAACGACCTGTACTCCGATACTCTTGTCCGTTATTTCCGGCAGATGTTGAAGAAAAGAGAGAAACAAACGACTTTGGACAGGTTTTTCACTGCACCATCGGCCAAAAAGCGGAAAATGGATGAAGATGTGCAAGATTCGATTATTTCTTAAAATTAAAAAATGTGTGTTTTTTTCATTATGTTTTTAGATGTATCTAAATAAAAATAATAACAAAAAATTTATCTTTTTTTTATGTCATCTTACCATATTTTATGCTACAGAACGAATTATTTTTTTTAACATGTATTGTTATGGGAAAACGCGTTTCACATAACGAACTTTTCGCATAACGAACTTGCTCCTGGAACGAATTAAGTTCGTTGTGTGAGGCACCACTGTACTAAACTATTTGTCTCTGCCGTCCCGTCCCCCATTTTCTCTTTTCTGGTTTTCTTCTATTTGCTATGGTCGTTTCGGTTTTTGTTTATGGAATGTGGCGAATTGTCGGTCGCTGTGGAATTGCTGTTCGCTGTGTTTATTTTGCAATGTTTTAAATAAATCGGTGATTTTCTGTGAAAAAGTATTCAAATCAACTTAAAAGTGTTTACAATTAGTGACAATTGTTTTTATTTGTTGTAATTGGTGAGTAGCCTTTCCGCCCTATATTTACCGTTTTTTATACCTCCCTAATAAGGATAGCATGCTTCGCGGCGTGGTTATAAAATCACATTGCCCATTTATTTAATAATATTAAATTTAGACGAAATACCTCGAGATATTTATCGAAACCTGGGTTGATCTCATCTTAATTATTGTCCAAATTATATTGTATCTATATTTTTTTGTTGCTATTTCCTGGATAAATTTAATAAGTAATTTCTCTGTTCTACACCCAATTTATCAAAGTAAAAGTAATAATTGATTACATTTAACTTTTAAATTTAATATCCAAACGATCTGAGTAAAAGGTTATCAATATAAAAACTTATTTCTGAAATGCTCTGTGTAAATCTGTAGCTGTCATTCAGAGAATAAGAATCTTATGTTATTTGTTTTTAAGAAAATAATGATAATAGATATATAAAAGATAATATAAAGTAAAATAAATAGTAGGTATTTTTAAATTTATTTTGAATACAAACAGATGTACAGGTCAAATGATTATAAATAAAAACTATAAAAAATGTACACAAAGTAGGGCCTGCCATCCAATAATATGTATTCACTTATACCCGTATGCACAGACAAACCTTGAGGTGAGGAAAGTACATTCTATTGTCTTCACCTTCGGGTTATTCTCTGCATTTGAAATTAGAATGTACTTTCCTCACCTTAAGTTTTGTCTCTGCATACGGGTATTAATTATACTACAATAAAGCGACGACGGTTTACACTATATAAATAATAAATATACTATACAGCCTGTAGTCTATAAAAAATAAAAATAAAACAATATGTCTTCGTATTTTAATTTGATACTATCCAGTCCTTTAATCAAGAAAATCTTGTTTCTTTACTTTGTATCGTTGCGTAGTCTGACACAAATAAGCTAGCTCACTTTTTAAGTACGTCTTTGATGCACAGAAAAAATATTTATTTTAGCACTTGTACAATTCAAGTTCACTTTTTAACAAGATGCCTTAGCACTAGCCAAATGAAATTTTCAGGGTTATTTTTCCATAAATAAGAGTAATTTTTGAAATAGGATGCAGATTTTTTTTTTTATAGCCCTTAAAAGTTAGTTGAAAAATTAAGTTTGCATATTTTTTGGAAAAGATTTTTTTTTTATTTAGAATGAAATAAAATAACGACTCAAAACTGTATTGTAGGGTAAAAGGCCAACTATTGAGCTACTTGTAAAAAAAAAATACTATTGTAGACTTAATAGTTTGGCTATACTTGGGACATCCAGCCTAAAATCGGATTTTTACTAAAAATTCTTAAAAATCTGAATAACTTTTAAACGACTGAATATCGCTGAACATACATGGGGCATTAATCGATAGGCATTAAGGTCCCCCATCGCTCTGCCACCGATGATCCGTCTTCCCAGTTACAGGCTGTATATTAAAATAAAAGAAATATGGACAAAAGGAGATAGTGGGAAGGAAAAGAAGGTAATTGATAAGGAGTGGTGAAGGATGAATACACGTATAAAATACAGAGAGAAATTACAAAATGTTAAGACAGTTATAAACACTATGTATTTATGTTTATATTTCATTTCTGTATTCCTATTTTATAAAACACGCAATAAAATAACATAACAAAAACATAACATAAACTATACGTTTGTGGAGCAGGTGATTTAATATTGGTTTGGGCGAATGAGACAATCCATTTTACCTCTACCCACCTCCACTATTCATTTTTTTATAGCCCTTTTGAACATTTTCTCATTACTAATTGTTTTAATGGACAGTGGAAGTAGGTTATAGATTTTAATTGCATAATATGTTATGGATTAACCACCTACATAGGGCACATTTTGTATTTAGTAAGCTGGTGGTAGAAATAACATTCTCCACAAAATGAAATATACCTAGAATTCTGATGCATTTGGCACTTAACCTTCTTCGTAAGCCCTTGGGACCAATATTAACACCTTAAGGAATGCAGAAATCGTGTATTTTTATTGAAAAGGGTCGTTTATCGTATGCACTTGAAAACCATATGTTTCGACGCGTGTGAAATATTATTTTGCGTAAATCTCAGGATATAGCGTGGGAAGAATAAATGTACCTATTTTTTGTAACAAACCTACCCCTCCAAAAGACCACAACTATTATTATATAAATCCATACGCAGTCTTTTGAGGAGGAATTAGAAATGTAATCTCTCGCGGTTACTACGTCGCTCTGACGTAATGCTTAGTTTTAATATACACGGTATCTTTCAAGTGTAACAGTAAAATGGTTTGTGTAATTTATTTATTTATATATACGCCCAATGGGCATTTTTATGGACACATTTACACATAGAAAATTATTATAAAAAAATTAGAAAGACTCGATGGTTTATAGTAGACTTTGTGGGAGTGGAAGCGGGAGAGAGGTGTTTATAATTGAATTCTATTCAGTGATCGTTTGAAAGAAGACAACTTGATATCAAAGAAATCGAGACTGGTATGTTTGTTGGCAGACAAGAATTTTGGGCATAGGGGAATGAAAACCATAGTTAGTTCTATGGTTATCGGTATGAAAGAGTAAGTTTTGTCTGAAGTTTCTAGTAGGGATATTTAATTTTATTGAGCTCAGTAGTTCAGGCGCATCAAAGAATGAGTTGAGAATTTTAAATAAGACTAGAAGGTCGGATTTATTTCGACGGTCTTGAAAAGCAGATATATTCAAGGTAGTTTCTAACTCATACGTATATAGGTCTCTGGATAAGCCCAACCTCAACCGTAATGTCTTTTAAATAATAAAATTAATATACAACATCTTCGCGTCTTCTCAATTGATCTATTGGACTTCGAATATTTATTCTCTGTGTGCTACACTACATTGGCACATAACAAATACTCAAAATACCTTTGTCCGAAAGTGGTATTTGTTTAAGTTGTCTTTGTTGTGTCGAGGATCTAGTGATTATATTATTTTTATGTTTAGTATTGTTGGGGTTATGTCTTTCTTTTGAGTACGAATAGTTTTTGAATCTGTAAGCGAGTATTGTTTTAGCATATAATTGCTTTGGTGTCATAAGTTGTGATTTGTGGAGTATTTCTTCAGTAAATGTCTGTATCGGGACTCGTAAGTATTATTTTAATTATGGATTTTTGTGCAACAAATACGCTATTCAAAACTTTGTCACTCGCACCGCCCCACCCGATTATACCGTACTCCAAAATTGATTGGCACAATGCAAAATGAATCGTTAAGAGTTCTTTTACATTCATTATATTTCGAATTGTTATATATGGATTCCTAGCCATTGTGGTATCCCCGGTAACGAAAGGGTGTACGAGTTGGCAAAGGAGGCGGTCTATTCCGGGATCCTGCCTATAGTAATTTCCTACCACTAGGTGATCTCCTCATTATGACAAAGGAGAAGCAACTTCGCAAATGGCAAGAATATTGGGTAGTCTCATTCCAAGCCAAGGGAAGACATCTTTTCCAATTGAAACCAAATGTAACAGAAAAGCTTTAGTTTTCCAAAGTGATTCTGAACAAATTTGAGACATCTTACATATGCAGAATGCGTATTGGACACTGTTGTAATGGTTCTCACCTGTTCAGAATTCATGTCCATGACTGCCATGTGCGAATGTCAGCTTGAGGAAGATCTAAATCATGGATTTTTGACTTGACTGACATGACTTTTTTGGATGTCCCATTGATGATTGTTATCCTGAGTTTCTATCCGACCTCCGATAGCAACATCCCGTTCCCCATTCATATTCTTACTCTCCTGGCCCCACCCAATAAACGTGTATTTAAAATTATATGTAAATATCTAGTTATAGTTATAAATGGTGTTAAGCTGTAAATATGTTATATTATTATATGTATATATTAACTTGCTAACTTGTATACAGGGTGTTCTTTAAACCCTGTCACATCCGAAACCACTATGATCAGTATGGGCAAGAAGACATATTAGCATATTAAAAAATATATTTAGAACGAAGATTTAAAAAAAAAACATAAAACTCGACACTGGCCAGAACACCCGAATTGAGAGGTGAAAAGGTCATTAAAAAACTAAGAAGAAGAAGAATTGTTATATAGGCTAGTGTTTTAAGTTTATTAGTAATATTTTCAAATGCACCACTGGGTGTGGGAAGGGGAAGTAATTGAACCCGAGACTTCTTTCAAGGTGGGCAAATGTGCTGATTATAAAATCTATTCATAGGCATATAATTAAAGATTTTTTTGATAAAATTAACTAATTTATCTCTCAATGTCACTGTGCTGTGATTGCAATAATTAAAACTGATAAAAGAAAATGGATTTATATGGCCAGGTGACAACAATATAATAAATACTGTTTATAAGATAATTTATCCTAATTTATCTTTATTGATTAATTCCGTAGTATTATCTTAGGCAACGGGGAAGTTCAGTGGTTTTTTAAACATTTTTTATTTGTTAATAGACTAGCAATCGAAGCCAAAACCATAGAATAAAGAATAGTCCAGAAGCCGCTTACGAGCATCAAACAGAAGGCGACTAAACTACTCATAAATCAGTGGTTTTACGTTTGGACCTATTAGTTTCTTTGTAGACGTCGCTCAGTACGCAACTCCCGATTTGAAATCAACTATGGTAGTAATTTTTTTTACTCTCTTTGCTCATCTAATGAGAGACTGGACCTCGGATTAAACAACTCTGTGGTGGACCTTTGACCGACATTATCTTTAAAACATGAAATATTATTTAACATGATATAAATATATCCGTTTTATGTAAAATAAAATTTGTTTTACATTTGAAGTTCATTAATTCAATTACTCTTATTAAATGACCCTTTACTTATCTACTCTGCTCTGTCGATCAATATTTTCGCATGCACAATAAAATTTTAGAGAAATTAACAAATTGCTTTTTTTTTTTACTTTACATTTGTGTTATGATTATATTTTTTCCCATTGTGCAACATTACGCGGCGAAAGTGGGGCATAGTGGGGGCATTTTTGGACACAATCTGATGTATTCCAGTGTGATTCTACGCTCCTTCTATACTGTTCTTAATTCTATGGCCAAAACTTTAAAAAATGTATTTTAATGTATCGTATTATCGTCACTATGATTTTTTAAAGTTTTGTTATTTTGAAATAACTCCGCCCGTGACATCACGAGTTATTTTCGGTGAGTTGTGCTGACATTGAAAATGAAATATTGAAAAAAATGACTACCCATATCCCGGAAATCTTAATACAACACATAACAACGCTATAATTGATTGGATATTCTTTACAAGAACCTGTGACGTTTTAAAGTAGTTTTTAAAGTAGGTTTTTAACAACGTGACATTTGAACATACCAAAAATATTGTTAATAATATTTCTGTGTGCGATTCTTGTGAAACTTAATGTACCATTTCTTAAACCATATAAAACCAGCATAAGTCTTATCTCCAGTCAACACGGGTAATTGGAATTCCTTTAATCTTCCTTTGAAGTCCAACTGATATTTGTGTGTTATGTCATTATGAAGAAAGATAAAGATTATGCAGTAGTGCTTAAACATTCCATCTAATTTTGTTTTGAAAACCATTCAAATTCATAGATTGCACGGCCATAACATTACATAACACAACATATTTACAGGGTCATAAGTGACCTGTCATTAAAAAAAAGTAATATAGTACAATAATTAAGTTACATTTATTACAGTTTAATTACATAATATGTGAGTATAATATTTTGTTTTTTTTAAAGACAAATCAACACAATATGCGTCCTATAAAGGATTAATGTAATTTTCACAAAAATTATCCGTAGTAATAATAGTAATGCCTATGGGTAGATTTATTTAATGTTTTTATAAAAATATGCAGGTCCTCATCAAAAACAGTGTGATATGTAAAAAAATTAAATAAATTTGTCACTCAGACAGGCGCAGTTGGTTAGACGGCCAACTAAAACTGGCGTCGCAGGTTCGATTCCCGTTGCAATAAAAATCCAAGAAACGTTTTTTTCTCAATCGGTCTGGGTGTTGTGGTGTATTTCTCATAACCTCCTTCAATATCTCCTCTTTCCCACCTGCTGACAAGCCTCTAAATCAGTGATTCCCAAAGTGGTCTATATCGACCCCCAGGGGTCTATGACAACCTGCAAGGGGTCTACGTCAACGAAAAAAAAATTGGGGTACAAGAAATGAAAATGGGGGTCCAGGATAGTGGATCTCAACATACACTTATATCTTATGATATAAAGACATGTACATTATTTATAAAAGTACCTATGAAGTAAAAAATTATTATATACGTTTCAGCGCCCTTGAGGTGATTTTCACAAAAACGGCGCTATATAAATTATCCAAATATATATATGTATATATATATATATATATATATATATATATTATAAAATTGTGTAAGTTAAGGATGTAGGCAATATAGCCAGGTAATTTTTAATTTCCTTTCCATCATCATACCTAGTGGAAAGGGGGTTCAGAGCTGTTACCAATCTCCTTACGAAAAAAGAAACAGACTGGACATCATTGGCCGAGGAGATTTAAGATTAAACCTGACAAAATTAACGCCTAATGTTGATAATTTATTATTAAAGCATCAGGTTCATCCTTCCCACTAAAAACATTTACTTGTTGCCCAGTTTATTTCATGTTACGTTTATTTTATATAGCAGATACAAAATTTTATTTTGGGTAGTTTTAATTTAAATTCAATCAATAAATGTATAAAACTTAACTTTTGTTTTAACTTTAAGTTTTTAACACTAAACTTCACTAGTCAGAAATTTATGAAAAATCGATATCAGGTAAGTAGGGGGTCTACCAAAAACCGAAAAACATGGCAAGGGGTCTATGACACAAAAAAGTTTGGGAACCTCTGCTCTAAATAGAAGCTTAGCGGGTTATTCCTTTAAATAAAAGTTCGTTATTTTTTAACTTAGGTATGTTGTCCCTTGGTTTAGATTTATTTTCCTTCGAGAGGAAGGAACGAATGAATGAAGAAGACATTTCGCCCGCATTAAATGTGTGTTTAAGCAAAATGGTGTCACTTGCAGTTTATTGATCATTAAGCGATTCAATTGCATGCAGATGCACTTGTAAAATATAAATGTTTATGACTAAACATTACCATGTCACCATTGCGTAGTTTACTGTTAATTTACGTTGGTATTTATTGTTCTTATTGTAAAGCATTCCAGTTTGTTACTGAAAATTCTCAGTGGAAGTTCAAACAAACAAACAGAACGCCATCACTCTGTCCATAAAACGTCGACCTCAATACATCACTGCATAACTCAAACAGGACCACTTTAGAAGAGGGAGATTTAAATGTTTTTTTTATGTGTGTTTAATGAATTTATGGATTTTTTAAAATCAAAGTAAGATTTACCTAAATGTTAAAAATAAAATCCATAATTTTACTGAACAAACATTAAAAAAAAAATTATCTCCCCTAAAGTGATGAAATTTTAGTTACACAGTTTTATGTTCAGTTTCTTATACATATGTTTCTTCATATAACTGTTATAATTGGCTTAGGTTATATATTTACATAGCGGACCCAACAGACGTTGTCTTGCCCAAACGTTGGGTTGCCTGCTACCTTGGAAAAAGACTTCATTGATCAGTAGGTACCTAGGTACTTGTTTATGGTTAAATTCCAAAACATAAAATAATTCATTTTCAAATATAGAATTCTTTTTGAAATTGTCAAACTCGGCTCTTCTCGCCAACAGGGGTGCACTTTATTCATGAATGCGATTTTCATAAATGTATTGAATATCTGTTAATATTATTTAAGTATTACCAAAAATCCAGTAAATAGAAATAAATGGGAAGAAATTATAAGGAATTAAAGGAAAAAATCTGATTGGGATCCATAAAAACGAATGTTTGTAAAACAAACTTATTTTCTACACAAAAAAACAACATCTTTCCATTTTTTATACATGGTATACCCTCGCACCTTAACAACGCCGTATCATATGGTCCGATGTGACCAATAATGAACGAGATATACTTAGTTAGAAAAAAGGGCGCGAAATACGAAATTACATTTTCCCCAACCTGATATTATTTATATTTGAAGCACTAACTTTGTGCATATTTCTTACAATTAAAATAAAATAATTTTCTTTTTAAGTTTCGAAGCTACACCGAGCTTTAGAAGGAGGAGGGAGTAATAGGGTTTTATCACTCAGGAAGAAATTTCGGATTTAACCTACTCTACAAATAAAAGATTTTTTAAAGATTCTCCTAGTGTTTATATAAACCCTTGTAATGAATATTTTCATTCATTATTTTCGTTTGGAAAATAAGGTCTTTCGAAAACGATTGTTTCGTAAGTTGGTGATAAATTTTGTCACAGAAGTTCACGAGTAATGCATTCATTTTAATGTTAGTAATGCCACAGGCCACATATAGAAATATAAGGAGAGTTGTCTATGCATATTGTCTTAAGTCCCCCCCTTACCCACTCCACACTCCAGTTCCAGGCGCGGACAGATGAAAGTGAAAACGGATTCAATCTTACATCTCAAATTTCTTTTAATATTTTATGGTTTTCAACCTCTTCTAAATTAATTCAATTTATCATGAAAATTATAAATCACAACTCGTAGCGTTTGATAAGTGAAAGAACGCCGTAAATGTAAACAAACGACGCATAGAATAAGGAAGCTATCTACAATACTCTATAAAATCCATGGACATCGATGAAAAAAAATCCGATGATGTCACAAAACATCCGAAGACGTCACGAATTGTATGTTTTTGGCACCATTCAAATTACTAGAATTTAATCCTTTATATCTCCCTTATTTCTTAACAGATTTAAAAAAGAATAGTACCGATCGGCTTGTGATATTTTAGATTCATTTATTAGCTAATAAAAAAATCCATGATAATTTATTTGTTTATTTATTACAGCAATTTACAAGCAATTATTTATACAACAAATTAATTAAGTAGTAAAAGTAAACATACATTTTTTTTTATTTTTGCTGTTGGTTCATCTAAACTGCCTCATTAGGGATAGCTTCCCCGTTCTAAGGCAGTAAATTATGTATTTTATAATAATATTAAAAAGTAATTACAGTTTTATCATAATGTGTGCTTTTTCAGTCTTAAAAGTAAACAATAAATATCCAGAGAAAACATAAATAATACCAAAATCTCTGTAGTATAGTAAAACAAGAAACCAGCTTACGTCCTTCTTCATCCGACAACAATTTCTCTGACTCCCTCCGACCAATATGGATTAAAAATGCAGTCAACACCTTCCTCAGCCTGGCAATCCCACCACATTTCCACGAATCTGGGATAAGGTTATATACCCTCGGGCCTATATAATATTGCTGCCTTTGAGCCAAAAAAGTATTGACTCCTCTCTGTAGAATCAGATCCTTATTGGAGTGTCAGTATTATGAACATGACAAACCCTTGCGTATTTTTCCCTGGTGAGATGTGTGACCGCTACTGACCTCAATATATACTGTTGACGAATATCCAGCCTTTGAAATTCTTTGAAGAGCGAATCACTCGGGTATCGGTATGATTTTTTAAATATAACTCTTAACACTAATTTTTGAGCTATAGATGCTGAAGCCATAGTCGTTTTTGTGCAGCTTCCATTGCCTATTAATTCATATCTATTTATTATACCATTTACATTCATTGAACATATTAAAGGTATTTAAGTTTACCTTGATAAGGAAGCTTGAGTAGCTTCGAAAACAGAAAGTTATTTTTTTTTGTTCTAAATAAAGATGTTTTTGATTGAATAAAGAAGTTTAGTTTACCAGCTCTGGCAATACCACGCTGATTTTTTTGTTTACCATTTCAATTTCAGATAAGAGAGTATAATGTTGGCCTCAAAATGCTCTTTTAAGTATTATATTTTATCTGCACTATTAGGATCATGTTACATAATCACACATACCAGTTTACCAGTACCCAATACCGGGAATCACAGAATTTCAAACAAAAGGTTTCTTGTTCGTAGCTGAATTCCTTAGTCCCAAAAAGTTTGAGCTCCTGTACACTTTTAGTTAGCTTTGGACTTTTGTACTCTTGACATTCCTGCTTTCCCGATACTTGGTGTGTTGAATTTTTTATAAACCAATTATTAATTTTTCTGAAGATATGAAATTTTGAATAAGCTTTTGAATAAAAATACTGTTTTAAATTAATAAAATAATATTTTCTTTTTTTTATTCCTGTATTCAGGTTGATTATAGTTTTTTTTTTTTTTACCGTGTGATTATAGTATTTTAAATTTTTTTATTCATTATTTTGAATTTTTAAATGAAACAAACAAACCATCCTGCCGTTTCCCCGTAAGGGTAGGCAGAAAGGATAGAATGCCACATCACTCTATCTTTGTATACAGATCTCGCTTCCTCTACATTCATACATCTTCTCATGCACGCGTGCCGATTATTCTGACTTTTAACATGTCCATCTTCAAGTATTTGTTGGATTTGGTCATGCTATGTCTTTCTCGGTCTTCCTCTTTTTCTGCATCCATCAACATGCGCATCGTAAATATTTTTAGCCGTTCTTTCGCTGTCCATTCGCTCAACATGTCAAAACCAACGCAGAGCTCCTTTCTTAATTTTGTCGATAATGATTATCTCAGCCCTACATAATGTACGGATCTCAACATTTGTGCATCGATCGTACATAGTTTTACCGCACATTCGCCTGAGAGATCGCAGAAATCGAGATCGAAAAATAAAATAGGATAGAATTAATTCGTTTATTATACCTTGACAAAGAAGAGTGTGTAGCTTTGAAGCCAGTCAGTAGAAAAACAAAATTAATGGTTAAAAACAAAGTTGTAATATGTTTATTTTATTACAGTTAATTTGTTTAAACTTAATTCTGGTGTTCATATCATAGACCATATTATTAATTTATAAAATATTCTTTGTTTTTCCTAATAAGGGAAAATAAAATTTGTGCTATTAGTAAAATGTGTCGTAACATAAAATTACTTTGCAGTTGTTAAGATTATTCGTCACATTTACTTTTTTTTTTCAGTTTTTGGTGACCTTAAAAAATGACGGAGTCCTACGGCTTGCTACCAGATTCCAGACACAATGGAGCCACTATTGTTTCCAGACGAAGTAAGTTGCAAATCAAATTATTTGTGAGTGATTTTTCAAAGTGGGCTAAATCAAAAAAGGTCACTTGGAGAAAAACAGTTGTTCTTTTGTCCGTTTTTACCAGATCAAGTGATTTTTTTAATTTATCATGTCAAAGTGATTTTAATCAGATCACTTAAATACACTATGGATATTTGCCATCATCAACATTATTATTTAAATAAGGATTTTTGAGGGCATTTAAAAAAAATATCTGAAATTTTAAAGCCTTTTAGTAACGGATTTAGTGACAGTTATTGATTTTTTTTTTTGCTTGTTATGCAGCTTTTAATAGGGAAATATCACTTTTTTTATCAATTTTAAATTAATAAGGGTCTATGGAATACTGCTGAGTAAAATTTTTTTTTTTATTACTTAGTAGCATAAAAAAAAATATTTAAGTTTATAATTTTGAATTCCCACAAAAACAGCCCATTGCATTGGCCACACCCATAATAAGTCACGATTTGTGTAAATTTTGAACTTTGTTTGTAACTGTTAAAATTTAAATAGAACATCGCTACATAATTTTGAATTCCCACAAAAACGGCCCATTGTATTGGCCGTGCCCCTAATACGTCACGATTTGTATAAATTTTAAACTTTGTGACTTTCAAATAGAATATCGCCCCGAATATTGACGTCACAATTATGTCGTCACGATTATGTCGCAATATATGTCGTGTTTTTGTAGGGACATATTTTTTAATAATTTATTTTCTAAAGTTATGTATAATAACATTTCTCCACAACATCCATATTGGTTTTGAAAATACAATTAATTTTTGGAAATCCATTTCATATATTTTTATCGGTATTTGTAATATGTGATATTTCCCTATTGTGATTACAATGTCATTCTTACTTAGAAATTCATACATTTTGCCTTGGGACTCTTTGAAAAATCACTCTTCAATACCTAAAATATTTAACATGTTATCAAACAATATTAAAAATACTGAGGTAAATACAGGAGTGAGACGTTTTCTCAAATTATGGTTAATAGAAAAAAGTTTTTTGTATTAGTGATAGTTTTTTAATTTCTGATAATGTTATGTTTTTCAAGTAAAATTATTATTAATGTAGGTTAAGTGTGAATAATCGATGCAATTTATAAGAACCTGCTGACAAGTTGTATGTATGCAACTCAGCAGGACTTTAATTTAAGACTATTTTGTAAATATTTTTGAAAATAAATTTTTAAAAATATATATAAAAAATTACGCTATTTTGTTCAATGAATGTTATATTTATACCGATTTAAGAATATAATTTTCAGAATCGTTTGATGTGGAAAATTGTAAAGTTCATCAAATATCAATTTTATTTTTATTAATGTCGTCCCCGTAACAATTTACAGTTAAATTGGACTTACAAACTCTTCGATTAAATCTCCTGACTGTTTGAACTTGTAGTTCTGTGTCGCGTGAACATATTGTGGCCAATTGACCTTCCGGTGATTGGAATAATACAAGTATGGGATTATCTGATCACACTGTCCATAGTTGTCTCCGATCAATGTGAGTGTCAAACAGTTAGTCTATTTATAAATATTTCAACAGTGACAGGAAACCTTTTTAAGATGCAAATATGGAAGGGGTTTGTGACCTGACATTCATTTGTTTGAATAAATGTTGATATTACACTCACCGTGTCTTTCAGGCGACAAGACGCGTCGGACCATAAGACGCAGCCCAACATTTATCTATCAATTTTTAGAAAAAAAATGTTTTGGACGATAAGCCGCATTGGAACATAAGAGGAACCCCAATTTGTAATTGAATTTTCAGACTAAAAAAGCAAAAACATCAAATGTAATAAATTTTATTATTTAAATTGCAATAGAGTAGGAAAACATTTTTGAGAAGGGGAATATGGGAGTTTAGGCATTTTTACAGGGCTTATGACCTGTCATTGGCTGGTTTTAGTGGCCACTTGACACACTGTGTAACCTTCACTATTTTACCTATGTTTGAACATCCACATTTCCTCAACTCTTCCATCTGTTGACTTTTGTGAAGTAAAAGAGCCGAAACCTTTATCATGTGGGTGAGATTCATCCCGCTCTGTTGCGACAAATTTAAATATGAACAACTCCCTAGGGAGGAAATCCAGCCAGTCTGCAAGCATTTGGACATACTCAAAACATTGTTGAATTTTATTATTCTCAGTCTGATTCGCGGAGATGCCTTGCCCGTCTATCTCAGTGGCGATGTCTCTGAACAATTTTTATCCTGCGAGTCCATGCAATCGATTTTTCCAAATATTAAAATTGAATATTTGTATCTGTTCACTGTTAAAAATTTAAGAAATTTAAATGTGCAAACATAGACGACAGAATGATGAATGTTACACAGTGTGTAATGTGGCCACTTAAACCGGCCAATGACAGGTCTTAAGCCCTGTAAATGCCTAGGCTTATATATTCCCTTCTATAAAATGTTGACCGATCACCTTACCCTCCGTGCGCTATCTGGTGCGGATGGGAGTATGATGCGATGATTCTACGACTCTGCAGGGGTCAAGGTCAACAGTAAACACACAAATGCCTATCTCCAAAACTTATTTGGGTTTTGTTTGACATTGAAGTGGTTTTAAATGTTGACTGTTTACTGTAGGATTAATTATATAATGTGATAGGGAATCTAAACACTTCCGCCTTTGCTATTTACTAAGGTTTCTTTGCCATTCTTCTCTATACCTTCTGTACTCTGTTTTCCCAGTGTCGTTACCGTCGTAGTACAAGGATGTTGTCGACATATCGGGAGCTTGTCGGTATAGAAGTGCCTATAGCTCACGACTCGCGACAGTTCAGTGGCTTGTTTCTCGGCGTTGTGCCTATAATATTACTGTTTTTTAAAAATATATTTAGTTAATGTTATAACTGTAATCTAACTTAGATTTAAATGTGTTCCCTTTTATATAGAAGAACACTTAGTTTGTTATGAATCTAATGGCCGGCGCCAAGACGCGCCTGTTCAAAATTTAAACCTGAAATATGAAATAAGTCGCAACAAATCTAAATACTTAAGAGCATTTTTATTAATTACCTAACAGTCTAAAAATGATCATTATACAAGAGAACATCTTACAGTATCATAATGAGGAACTTCAACCCTACGGGAAATTAAATACAAAAAATGTTTTCTTGCGCGTGGTAAAAATTAGAGCACTAAATTTTACCGTCCAATTTCTTAAAAATGTAGGAAAAAAATAATAATAAATATTTTAATAAAAACGCACTACTTTGAATGACGTCACTGGTTCATATGAACCATCCAATGATACGAGAGCATTGAAGGATATCCGGTTTGGTTTGGTCAAGAACTGTCATAGAACAACCTCTGACGTCGCATGCGGAGTTATTTCAGCAATACAAAACGTTAAAAATCGTAGCGCTAATAATACGATATATAAAAATACAAAAATTTGGCTTAGTTTTGTATTCTATTAACAGATAAAAAATAATAAAAAAGACACTGAACTTCCTCATTAAATACTCTTCAAAGAAAATGTTTGTATTATATCACGAAATGTGATGTGTATTTGTGTTAAATAAATAAAAAAAATATCAATATGCATACGCAATAAGACTTAATCAAAATATTCTGGTAGGCTTAATACAAAATTAAAGTATGTCTAAAAATCTGCTCATAAAAGGTCTAAACAAAGGCGTATTTAATTTGTTTTAAACCCATATTTACTAACATTTTACAACAGAGATGAAGAACATTTTAGAGAAGGTAATATAGAAGTCTAGGCATCTACAGGGCTTATGACCTGTCATTGGCTGGTTTAAGTGGCCACGTTACACACTGTAACATTCTGACCATATTTGAACATATATATCCCTTCAATTCTTTCATCTGTTGATGTTAGTGAAATTAAAGAGCTGAAATCTTCATTTATGCGGGTGAGATTCGTGTAATTGAATTATTTCACCTACATACTAAGCAACGCCTGAAAATGTTATTTTTTCCATTTCTGTACTTCTTCATGGACATGGTGTTTCAACAATATTTTGAGTTTGTCCAAATTTTTGAAGACAAGATCTGGATTCAACTCCCCGGGGAGCTGTTAATATTAACATATTTACTATACCATATTCACTATCTATCTATTCCATATTAATTATCTATCTATTCCATATTAATTATCTATCTCATTATCTTTTTACCCAATTTATTATCTATGTTACTTACTCGCATATGAATGAGATACTCATCTTCTCCATATTTTATCATATTATGTAATTAATTATCTTTCTATTTCATTCATTATTTTATTTGTATATTTGCATATTTACATTACTAATATCACGAGAATTCCACCATGTTTTAACTCACCTTTGTCCTGTGATGCGTTAAGACTTACACAAACCAATTAAATTAATGCGGGTGAGATTCATCTGCCCACATTCGCCCACTCTTTCACTTCACAAAAGTCAGAAGAATTGTCAAAATTTGGATGTTCAAACATTGGCAAAATGGGGAAATTTTACAGTGTGTACTGTGCTTAGTAATAATAATAATATTTGGCTGATTTATATGGCGCCATTTTTATGAAAAATCACTTCAAGAACGCTTTAAAATTGTATACTTAAACTTACATTCTAACTAAGCTAAACGGACCTATTATATTTTCTGATGTATTAAAAATTGAGGGTATAATAATCTAAAGAAGTGAGATTTTAGTTGGGATCTGAACTGACTGGGACTGTTGATGAGTTCGTAAGTTTGAAGGCAATTGGTTCCAGGCAGAGGGGCCGGCAACGGCAAAAGCACGATCTCTGAATCCAGTGTTTGGGGAGTGCCGGATTTTGACAAGTTTTCCTCTGATTTCCGCCGATCTAAGAGTAGATTTTCTTTGATGTGTATTTTCCTTAATACAAAGGGCTGATAGGTATCTTGGAGCTTATTAGGAGGGATCTGTCTTTCCAGCAAAGCTTGTATTTTATTATCTCTGGGCTTTTTAACCAGTGCAAATAAGTAATTACAAGAAAAAACAATATATAAAGTATCTGATCAGTATTTACTTAAGTAAAAGTAATACTAGAAATTAAAAAACATACTAAAAAGTAATTTTAAAAATAAGAATAATAAGTTATAAAAAAAAACATGCTTAATTGCGAGACATTTTCAAAAAGGAAACAATAAATATTTTAAGCAATTTAAAAAAGAACTGATGAGAAGCAACAATAAAAGAAATTAAAACTTAAAAAACTATAACAAATTACAGTAAGAAAAGTAATATATTAATTTTTTAAAGCAATTCTAAAAGTAATTTAAAAAATATGCTCAGAGTAGAGCTCAGAGAGAATTAAAAAGGAAAAAAAAAACAGTATTTGAAATATTCTTTAAAAGTTTTGATCTTCCCAAATACAGTGATCATGGATAGTGGCATTTTTGCTTTTAATCCCCTCAAATGTAAATATTTCATTACACAATGAATTTAGCCACAATATTTTAATTTACAAAAACTGAATTTAAAAATATAGTTATTTAATCATAGCCTTAGAAATGTTGAAAAGTTAACAGACATTAAAATTCTTTAGCGTGTATTTAAAGATAATAATATTTGTTCATCTATCTTACCATCACCTTTCATTTATCCCACTATCTTCTCTCTTATAATCCTAAGTAATATTTAATCCCTGTGACCTTTATACACTAGTTATGTCACTTTGAAGTATGCATCCGGCATTCACGCAGTTAACAATTCTCCAACAGTGCTTATTTTTCGTTAAATTATAATTAACCCTAGCTACATTTAAAATTGAACCAGACAGTATAATGAGGGGTCCCTAAGAAAAGATATATAATTTAAATATGTATACATAAAGTTCTCTTACCATTTGATTAAAATTTAATTTTGATAGTGTCAAATAGGGATACAATTTTATCAAAATGAATTTGTATATTGGAATAAACAATGTGATAAAATATTGCATAACGGTGTGGACCAATGATCTTCAATCTAGTTAATGGTTGATATTCCCACTGTTTGTATGATAGTGAATAATTGTGATATTAAGTTTAAGAACATTCAATATAACATTATGTATGGATCCATGACTCACCGTCACTCCTGTAAGTAAAAAATGTATATAAAATATTGTGTACGTAAAATAGGCCGTGTTTAGGACAAGGCTTTTTATTTTCCAAATAAACTTTTTTTTCTTTTGTATTTTTTCTACTATAATTTAATATTTTTTTGCTCTGCATTTATTTTTTCTATTTTTTATTTTCCACTTTTTCTTATTTAAAAAAAAAACCTCTATGTAATTTCTGTTTTTATTCTGTGTTTTAAAAAATATATATACAGGGGTAGGCGCTCGAAGTGTTGCCAACTTCACGCTGCTGTAGCGACCAAACGTCTAATGACAGTGCGCTTATGTTTTGACACGTGTCAGTCTGTTATATTGTTAATAATTCTACTGAAGCATATTGTTTTACGTCCCAGTTAAATAAAGTTATCGAAATGAAATTCAAACTCAGTAGTGTTATTGCTCTGTATTTGGCTAGAAAATCGCAACCAGCCATTATTAATGAGCTACGACATTTACATGTGAACAAAATTGTTTGTGTATCGGACCATTTCACGTTACAATAATACTGGTTGCATAAAAAAACGCCATGGAGGTGGACATCCAATATCAGCAACATCGACAGAAATGGTTCGAAAGGTGAAGGCCAGAATTCAACGTAATCCACGTCAAAGCGCAGTTCAATTCGCGATAAATCTCAACGTGTCTGCTCGTAGCATGGGGCGCAAATTAAAAAATGAACTACGATTGAAGCCCTACAAAATACAAAAGTGCAAGATTTAACGCCTGCATAAAAGGCAGTTCGCCTAGCAAGAACAAAGGTGTTAAAACACTTGCACGTTGGTGGCGAGCTAAAAAATTTGGTCTTTTTTGATGCAATTTTTTTACAGTTCAGCAATATGTAAACAAACAAAACGATCGTGTATACAGTGCAAATTAAAAGACAATTTAGACCAGCGAGTTGCTCTGCGAAAGCGAGCGCCTGCATCAGTGATGGTGCACCAGCAAAGGCTGCCTGCCTATAGTGAATAATAATAAAATAATACTAATAAAAAGCTTGTGCCCCGCTATGACAATTGCCTACAAATCGGTAGGAGTTATGTAGACAAATAGTTAAAGGTCTAAAGTTTTTTTCCTTGTACTTGTCTTCTTTGTCTGCCTAACGGAACATACTTTCTGGATATATCTCGTAACAACAAAGTGAAAGACCTCAGACATAATTTTGTTCATTGTTACTATTTCCTGTTCACAAGTTACAATCTCCACAATGTATCGACAACCCTTATGGTGACTAATGAGAATGTACCCATTTTTCAGGTGGCGGAGATCCTATGCCGGAAAAAACTCCCTTCCTAGCACCTGAGCCCGTGCGCCTCACCCCCGCCTGGGAAGAGAGTAACCTACCCAATGACACACTCAATCTTAAAGGTAAATAATTTATCAACAATATTTCGCGTCTATCCAAATTTTCATAGACAAGAACTGAATGCCACCCCCTCGTGAGTTATTGATTTTAATATATTTCAACAGATTTAAAAAGCATTTTATAGTGGGAAATATGGAAGTCTAGGCGTTTACAGGGTTTATGATCTGTCATTGGCTGATTTAAGTGGCCCACTTTACTCAGTGTAACATTCACCACAGACTAACGAATCGGCGTTTTTTTTTTTTACATAGCGACGGTTGTCGGGCCGGCAATCGATACAGGCTACTTTATCCTGAAAAAACATAGCATTCTATCTTTAGGGTAAAGAAATCACCCAAAAAAGATGCACGTTGATACACGTCTTTAATCTTCGCAAATTTGACCACACAACCGAATACCGCACGCAACTAGACTGGCTCAGTACCAGGCATAGAAGAAACATTTACATTCTATCACTTCTTCACAATATTTTTTATAATCCCACTTCGCCTGTTTATACCCCTTTACCGCTCAAATTTTCTTGCCTCTTTCACAGTAGTAGCTGCTCGATTGTGGAATAATTTACCCACTAATGTTAGAAACGCCCCTTCTTTATTTACATTCAAATCAAGATTGGAATGTCACTATCTGAATGTTTGAGTTGTTCCATCACCTCTCCTCTTTTTTATTTTTTACTGTTTAAATTTTTTATTTTTTTTACAATATACATAAGATGTAAAACAGAGTATTAAAAAAATAAAGGATAATTACATAGCAATGAAATACATGTTAACAGTAAAAATAGTAAACAAAAAATCCCACAAAGGCGTGGCCTGTTCATGGGTCCATACAAGAAATGTTCATGAATTTTTACTCCTAAAATAAATAGACAGGCATAATATTTTTGTGTAACATAAAAAAGAGAAAAGAAAATATTCTGTAAAAGATTATAAGGTATTTTCTTTTTTTCATTGTAATTAAAAAAATAAATAAAAAATATAATGAAACATAAAAATATTCCTTATAATAATAATTCCTTTAATAAAAAGGCAACAAAATATATCATAGAAAAAAAAAAGAGTTCATATCTTTAGATTGAATCCAGGATAGTGCGTGTTTTTTAAATGTATATTTCATAGTATAGAGTAAATTTTTGTCTTAATTTTTTCATAAAATTATAAGATTCTGCATAAACCTAGAATATGTTAATGCACTTGTAATTTTCTCAAACTGAACGGTTTGGGTAGGTAGGAAGAAATTGCCTTAAAGCAATATGCCTGTAGGTTGAGAAACAATAAATTACTGTTCATCGATTGGCATAGAACAAACTATGGCCTTAATTCTCCAATGACCCCTCTTTGTCGTATTGTTAACTCAAGACAAGATTTGGATTTTTTTGGTTTAAGTTTACAGCTATTTAAACGAGCACTAAATAAATAGTCCAGATCTTGTCTCGATGTCCCTTATATTTGTCAATGCTTCTTTTACAAAATGTTTCTAACTATTCTTTCATTGTAATATTAAAACCCTATTAATTGTACAAATGGACAATGTCCGTTAATAAATAAATAAATAAAGCATAAATAAAACTTATAACTTTACATCTAGAGGTCATTCGCATCAGTTGTCGTTTGTAACAATACTCTATTGAACATTGTAAATGCTTTATAATATATTCTTAAAAACAGTTATATCGGCTTGCTCTAATAATAGTGTTTACATTTTCGCCAATCGCTCAATCAGCATTTCTCATATTATTATTCTACAATGACTACTGCAAGAAAATCCGCAAATTACTAACAAATTTAATACTTGCGTTTAATGTTTTGCCTTCCGATGCGTTTACTCGTAAAACGTGTTGTTTTTCTAAAATAATACTGCGAGAATATAACATTTTAAGTGCCACATGGCTCGTAAGTTGTTTCTAAATCTGTATTTTACAATAATTCAAACAAGTGGCAGTGTTTGTAATGTAAACAGGTCTTGTTGTGTAGAACTTTGAAGAATAAATTCACTTCATTCAGAGTTGCGCAAGTTAGTAGTTGTTTGGTGTATCATTTTTAATATTTAGAGGTAAATATAATTAAATGCAACATTCCAATTGAAGAGCTAAACTATAAATGTTCAATGAAGGAGTTAAAATTAATATGTATCAATGATAGAAGGGAAATTTCAGATTTAGTGCTGCTTTTCAAGTTATTAAATAATGTTCTTGACAGTCCCGAACTTTTAAATTGTGTGAATTTTTATGTGAGACATCTTTAGACGAGACAAAATACTTCTTTTGCTGTTGATTTGCATAGTTCAAACCATGCTAAGTACTCACCTATTCCACGGCTCCACATGTTAGTGAACAAACATAGAAACTTAGATTTATTAAATTTATCTTTATACAAATTAAAATCATTACTTTTTTATCACTTCTTTTCTAAATTATAAAATGTACTAAGTGTTATACTTGTTTTACTGGTTATACTATAATACATCGCCTCTGTTACTTCAATGCTTTTTATATATAAACTCTTTATTTATTGTTAATTTGGTGCATACCTATGTTATAATTTCTTATTTCATTTTCTTTATTTTCTGCTGATTTTATTTTATGTATCTATATTTTCTATACTTTTGTACTAGTGTTTTGTTTCATTATAATTGTTTCTCAATATTATTTTATACTTTGTCAAAGGCGTAAGCCGTCGAAATAAATCGATCCTTTCTTTATCTTCTTCGATCGTCGGTACTGTTTTCCCCGGCCATTCTATTCACAATGCGCCTCCATCCTTCACGGCTCTGCCCTCTCCGCGGGGGACGGAGGCAGGCGGGCCTGTGACATTGTCCTCACCCGATCGATCCTGCGAGCTGTAGTTCTGCTTCTTCGTCCTGGCACAATGCCTGTGATGTTTATTTTCTCCGCATTTTCCGAGTCGCGTCTGGCTATGTGTCTGAAGGACTGCAGAATACGTCGGCACCATACGGCCGGTAGGCGAACTTTCACATTTAGTTCCTCCGGTATGGAGACCTTTGTTCTTTTGGCTGTCCGCGGGATCCTCGACATTTATATTACATTTCGTTTTATTTAAATTATTTATTGACAATTCTTGATGGAATTCCATTGTAATGATGTAATAACTTATATTTACATACAAGTTACTAATTAAAAATACTTGGTACACTTCCACTTATTGGTTTGACCAATTATCGCTTTCACCCTTTAATGGGCATCACTTAGTTTATATAAATCCCTCTAATGGGATAATATTTAGTTTTATATAAATTATCCTTACACTGTATAATATTCACCAGTCTGAAGATGCCCATTAGAGGGTGAAAGTGCTAATTGGTCAATCAAATAAGTGGAAGTGTACCAAGTGTTTTTAATTAATAACTTAAATGTAAATATAAGTTATTACATCATTTATTTTACAATTTTTGTAGTCATCATTACTTTTGACTCCAACAATGTTTGAGTATGTCCAAATGCTTGCAGACTGGCTGGATTTCCTCCCTAGGGAGTTATTCATTTTAAAATTTATTGCAACAGAGGGGGAAAACATTATTGAGAAGGGAATATGTAGGTCTAGGCATTTACAGGGCTTATGACCTGACATTTGAATTTACAGGGCTTATATAAATGCCTAGATCTCCATATTCCCTTCTCAA
Source organism: Micrasema longulum (assembly GCF_059751315.1). NCBI lineage: Eukaryota > Metazoa > Arthropoda > Insecta > Trichoptera > Brachycentridae > Micrasema > Micrasema longulum. The sequence goes on from NW_028278195.1 coordinate 88,168, forward strand.
TATGTTTCCCCTCTCTGTTGTAATAAATTTAAATACTTTTAACTCCTTTTGTTAATGACTGAGTGAAACAGAAAGAATACAATTATAAAAGCATCTTATTTTAGTAAATATATGCATATACACATATACATAGGTAGATAAACGATCATTTTCTGAAACATGCGAAAGAAGATGGCTGTTAAACTACCCGCATGCACAGAAAAATATGTGTGCAGAATCTGTTTTCGTGAGAATAGTGCGCGAGATCTCACTTTGGGGGCAATTACAAACGCTATCTTCTTCTCTACATATCGCTACGGTATAAAGTAAAATCAGTATTTATGTACAAAAATGTGTATATTTGTAGGAACATTTAAAATATCTTCGTTGGTAACCTATTGATGATGTTTAGAACTAAAAATATGCCTATTCTAATTTTACTTTGTAGATAAAATTGAGTTTTCTGTATGAAAAGCAGAATACGCTTTGTTCAATAGGAAAATATCACTTTTTTTTTTACATTTTCAAAGTAATAAAGGTCTATGAATTACTGTCCATTGAAAAAATTTTTTTTGCTAATTATTAGTAGCATAAAAAATACTTTTAAATTTGTAATTTTTAATTCCCGCAAAAACAGTGATTACATTGGCCACGCCCCTAATACGTCACAATTCATGTTTATTTGTTCCTGGCCGTTGAAATTTATGTAGAACAACATCACAAATCTTGATGTCACAACAACCAAGGCCAAGCACGTTGCATTATTCTACAAACATATTTTTATTGAATTTCTTTGTTACATTTATGTATGAAAACATTTCTCCACAATATCCATATTGATTTTGAAAATACAATTAATGTTTCCAAATCCATTTCAGATGTTTTTATCGGTATTCGCAGTATGTTATATTTGATTATTATTATTATGGATAACTTATAGAGCTCCATTTTCGTAATAAAATACCTCAAGAGCGCTTCACAAAGCGATTCTATACATTTATAAATTGAAGCTTTTAAATTTGTTATTTAATTAAAACAATTTATTTTGTTATCACATGCTACGGATTTATTCAAACGATTTAGAGAACAAGTGGGTTTTAAGTTTTTTTCCGAAACATCAATTCACTCTCACAGCCTCGCACCTCTGCTTTGATATGTAATATTACATGTTTTTAACTTCAGGTATGACGATGGAGGCAGCCACCCTAGAAGTGGATCCGCCTTCGGACCGAAGAGGGTTGGTGTACCTCACACTACTGCTGCACGGCATCGGGGCGCTCACTCCCTGGAACATGTTCATTACAGCAAAAAGCTACTTCGTAGAATACAAGGTGAGTCCTTACTGAAACTAGCATTCATGCTTTTGATGTAATACCGTTTTGGTGTTTATGTAAAAATCAAATGGATGAATACACTAATAATTATTTATTTATTTCAGCTTGGCGAAGCGTACACAGGATATCAAACACCATATTCAACAAACTTCTTAGCATATGTGGGTCTCTGTTCCCAGGTGCCCAATCTTCTCTTTAACTGGATCAACATCTTCATACAAGTCAAGTTAGTATGAATTTAAACCCAATATATCTTGCACTGATTTTGAGAGGTACGCCACAGGGGAATAACTTAGGTCTTATATATAATATTACACTAGCAGAATTAAGCTAATGTACTGTGTTTTAATCCTTTATCGGGAAAATTAATTAGTTTAGAATTTGATTTTCAAACATAATACTTGAAAATACTTATTTCCCACATAAAATAAATTCGATAAAAAAATGGATAATATTTTTTAGATTTTCAGAAAAACTAAATTTTTCATCGGTCAATATATTGGACCAATGATTGTTTAGAGTCATGTTAGAAAATATATTTATATAATAAAAATATACAGATATTATTTACAAAATTTTATTATAGACTATAAACAATTACTAATTATACAATTACAAATATTTAATAACATTTAGTAAAATGTTTGACCACAAAGTTAATGATTTGAATATTAATCATAAATATCAGTAATCACATTTTTTACAACCGTTTTGACAACGGCATGAACACGCGGTTAGAACGATAACTTAACCAACGATCGTTCTAGATAACGTATTGAAGTAATTGCACAAAAACCGCCCTTGAACCTGTATCAATTGCACAGAAATCTTTAATCCGAGTCATTTTAAAAACAACATTTCGCTATCCAAGTGACTTGCTCTTCAAAGAATTCAGAGTACTGAATATTATTCAACAGTATATATTAAGAACGGTAGTGGTTACACACATCAATAGAGACATTTACCCGAGCGTCAACCACAACCATAATACAAGATACTCTAATAGGGATCTGATACTAAGTGAAAGGGTCAACACTGTTCTGGCATCGAGACAACACTATCACGTAGGCAAAAAGGTCCATAACCTTTTACCAGAATCGTGGAAAGACGGGAGTGTTGTCAAGTTACGGAAGGTGTTGACCTCGCTCTTTCATGACATTGGTCGTAGGGAGTCAGAAAAGTTGATGCATGCCACGGATTGGAGAACCTTACTGGATGTCAAAAATAAAATATAAAAAATAAGGAATAATTAAAAAAAAAAATATTTATAGATGACAACCATGAAGTTTATGAATGTATGTATGTGTATGCGCATGGGTGTATGTATGTGTGTGTGTATGTACATGCGTATATATGTGTATATTTATATATATGTGTGAATATATGTGTATGTCTGTATGTATATGAATCAAAATGTGTATCCGAATAAGTTTATATTTTGTTTGTCTGTGCTCTATATTAATTTGTTAACTATTATAATATATTAAAATGTAATTGCCTAGCTTGGAACGGGGTATGTACCCTTGTTAGCTGGGCAAAGTGAACATGGAATTGTATTTTTATAAAGAGTGTGAATAAATAAATAAAAAATAAAAATTAAAAAAAAAAATAGTTGAAATTTCTATGGACGGTATTGGAAATATGACCCTTAAAGCGACTGGTTAATATATCAACCAATTTCGACCTTTGCCCTATAAAGGGTTAAATATATCAAATATGAATACAGAAGAAGAAAAAAACTTACAAACAAAATATATTAGAAAATATAATTAATTATTTTGTTGCCCAGTGGGTTTTTTTTATTATCACTTTCCCGGGAAGGTTATTCAATTGCTCCATAACTTGGTTATTCAGAAAGTTATTTTTGAGGTTGTTTGTGAAGGAGATAGTGTTAAATTATTCCACGTTGTAGGAACCGGCTGCCGCCATAGATCCGCCCATATGAACAAAAAACATTCTAAGATTATTAATCACAAAGCAAAACAATAGGCAGTAGGTACTGGAGTCGAGAATCGCAAGCGCGGCTACGAAACCGTCCGTTACACGTCTGTTGTTAAACCAACAATTTGTAACTCTTTTGTTCTATGCAATGGATATTTTCTTACACCCAGTGAAAATTAGAGCATTTGATTGTACAGGGAAGTTTCTCGAAAATGTATGAAAATAATAACTACTTTGAAACATCACAGATTCAGGTAAATATGTGTGTTTAGAATAGCCAATCATTTGTATGTTGTATAGATTTCTGATTTTCAAAAGGTACGGGGTTCTCCTTTTAAATGTCAGAAAATCTTGTAATTTTACTTTACTCGGCGGTGTAATTTAAAAATTACAAAACTTCAAAAATCAGCATTGATAATAGGATACTTAAATATAAACATAAAAATTTTTTGCTTTAATTTTATACTAACATATTACAACAGAGATGAAGAACATTTAAGAGAAGGTAATATAGAAGTCTAGGCATCTACAGGGCTTATGACCTGTCAATGGCTGGTTTAAGTGGCCACTTTACACACTGTGTAACATTCACCATTCTGCCTATATTTGAACATCTATATTCCTTCAATTCTTTCATCTGTTGATGTTTGTGAAGTTAAAGAGCTGAAACCTTTATTTATGCAGGTGAGATTCATCTGATTGAATTATTTCACCTGTATACTAGGCAACGCCTGAAAATGTTATTTTTTCAATTTCTATACTTCTTCATGGACCAGGTAATTTATCAACAATATTTTGAGTTTGTCCAAATTCTTGTAGACAAGGACTGGATTCAACTCCCTGGGGAGCTGTTTATATTGACATATTACAACAGAGATGAAGAACATTTAAGAAATCTTAAATGTTCTTCATCTCTGTTGTAATATGTTAATATAAACAGCTCCCCAGGGAGTTGAATCTAGTTCTTGTCTACAAAAATTTGGACAAACTCAAAATATTGTTTAATTTTATAGTCTATTAACAAAAAATCACTTTAAAAAACCACTGAACTTCCTCATTGGGCACGAGTTGTTCAACTTCGTCGATTCCTGGCCAGGCAGTCCCATACTCTTGAAAATATTTTTTAAATATGTTTGTGTGCGGTAAAAATATTTTTTGTAATTTCAGGAGCAACCTAACAGTGAGAATAGTATGGTCTATATCCATGGTGGTCCTTTTGTTTGTGGGGACCATTATCCTGGCCATGGTGGACAGCTCTACGTGGCCAGGAGTATTCTTCTGGCTGACCATGTTGACGGTGGTGCTACTAAATGGTAATATTAAATACTTCTTCGAGACCACATGCTAGTTTTCCTATCCACACCCTACGAAAATGCAAATTTCGGGATGTCATTTCAGGGTTTTACAGTATGTCATTTGTGGGTTTTATTTATCTAAATAGCTTCAAATCTTTATGATATAGCCAAAAATATACTTACAAAAATAGAAATGAACCAAGGTGAGAACCTTATGGTACCCCTGATCTAGCTACAAATCTATTTGAGCGTTAGCCATTTAGATTTAAAGCAATTTTCTTATTACCAAGATAACTCTCGAGTTGAAAATTCCTTGTGCTTAAAATTTGGATGCGAGTATAGTATGATTTGCCTGATCAAACGCTTTAGTATTGAAGGTCTTGCGTATTGTCCGATGTTCAAGCATGGCACATTGTTTATTTATTTATTTGACGGACTTATGCAGTCCATTCTAACGATGGTAAATACAATTTCTTATAATTAATACAGGCACTAATAAAATAAAATACAACTAAATAAAATTAAAGCTAGGACAAAAAAAAATAAAAATTACTTCCTCAAGATAAGATCCGATCTATCTTAGTGAATTTTTAAAACTATAAAGACTTACACCAAAAAAGTCCAGATCTTGTCTCGAGTTTACAATACGACACAATCGGGACATTGGTGCATGCGAGCCATAGTTTCTGCTGTGTTGATCGAGGAACAGCACATTATTATTTCGCAACCGGCGGATCGAAACATTGAATAATCATTTGTATTTTTCTCTGGCAGTTTTCAACGGAATCTTCCAGAACTCGGTGTACGGCATGGCGGCGCGCCTGCCCCCCCAGTACACGGGGGCCGTGGTGCTGGGCTCCAACGTGGCCGGCTGCCTGGCGGCCCTGTCCTCCGTGGTCACCAACGCCCTGTCCCCGAGCCACCGCACCTCGGCCGTGTACTACTTCCTGACGGCGCTGCTCATCCTGCTGGCGTGCTTCGACACCTACTTCGCGCTGCCTCTGAACGTAAGTAAACTACATTGTAGCTTCATAACCCGTCATTGAAAAAATGTGTCTGAAAACAAAGTTTTTTAGTTTTAAGCTCCAGGTGGAGAATTAAGTAGTCTTATGTGATAAATCACTGCAGAAGTAATCAATCCCCTCTCCTTACAATGAATTTTCTTGATGTAAACTCTTCTAACATTCAATCCCAGATATATTCTGCCGAGGAATGCGGTGAATTATGAAGATCCTTCTATTAAGATGTGTGTTTGTGTGTCCAGAGGTTCTACCGCTACCACGAGCTGATGGCAAGCAAGGCGGCACGGAGCGCAGTGGCCGCGCGTCGCCCCCCGTACTGGAGAGTCTTCAGGGACGCCTTCCCACAACTGCTCAACGTCTTCATGGTGTTCTTCGTGTCGCTGGCCATCTTCCCCGCCTGGAACTCTGGTGAGACTCCTGTTTGGTATAACACCATTGTTTGGTAATATTCCTGGCGTGCACCCTTCCTTGATCCATGAAAGAAACCTAATATAGCACTATATCATGAAAGTTTTGGAATACATATTTAAATTTGAAACAAATATTCTGGAGTCACTGCAAATCTATAACTTAATAAAAAGTAAACCTTTTAATATCCTATTTTTTAATTTTTTAAACAATTAAACATAAACACTCAGCATTCCACTCCATGATACACCGTCTCTGAAATATACCGATGTCAAAATTGAATTTTCAAATTGAACTAAACACAATAAAAGCAATTGCTATTAATAATGGTTACGATCCAAATATAATAGATAATATTTTAAACAAATTATTTAAAATCAATTCCTGTTTTCAAACAACAGATATCTAAATATTAATAGACGGAAAGAAGATTTTTATACATTAACAATTATTCAAATAAAATTTTAAAAGATTTACCGGATAACATAAAACCAGCATTTTACACAACCAATAATATAGGAAGTATAATAAAAAACACTAAACAAAGAACTGATAAATTAGATCGATCAGGCATTTACAAGTTGATGTGCCATGACTGCAAGTCATTTTATATAGGAAAAATATCACGTACTTTTAAAACTAAAGTTAAAGAACATATGAGATGTCTTAAAATTAATTAGTTAATTTTTCTGAGTTTGCTGACCATATCCTAACAAATAGTCACTCATTCAACTTTGAAGATGGCATCGAAATTCTACATACAAACAAAAAAGGATATGCACTTGATTATTTTGAAATATTGGAGATTAGAAAGGCTGTAAATAAAAATTTAAATATTAATAATCAAATAAATCTTAGTAATAGTCCCATTTTAATAAGATATGTTCCCACTCCCTAAATCCACACACAAACCCCCTCTCTTCTTTACCCCCGTAGCCACGCCCACTCTACCTTCGCTGTGAAAAATGTATATATGTTATGTTAGTTTGTAATTAACCCCGAAGAAGGCATAGTATTGCCGAAACTAGTTGGTTGTCAAATTATAAAAAATATAAGTGGTACATAAAAACAAAGTGATTTTATTTCAATTTATATTTAATATCTTGTGAGTTGTTTCATTGACATTGAAGAAGAATTGCTGACCTCACTCTAATGCTCAAAGTGATATGCACCACAATAGATTGCCCAAAATTACTGTTCCTGATAAACGTACCCACAAGGACCACCAGACTCCGACACGTGTTCCAGTGTGAGTGCAATAGGACAAACTTTACCCATCATTCTCCCCTCCCCTGGTGAGCATCCACAGAACAGCTAATAATTATGCTGAGCTGTTGACGTGCTCCACACCACTCCTGCTACTATTAAATTAGCTATCAACGCATGTATTTTTTACATATTTTTTTTGCACTACAACAGGCCAGGAGGCCTAATTACAGTGGTGAATTACATCACAGAGCACCCAGGCTTGAGAAAAATCACATTTTAATTTTTGTGTTCTCACCGGGAATCGAACCCGGAACCTTCCGTGCGTGAGTCAAGCGTCTTGACCACTACACCACGGAGGCCGCCGGGAGCTATCCGGGCTGCGTTACGCTCGCCACTGTGGCCCCTCACTAAGGCATGGTAGGAGAACACTAAGAGGCTTACTCGTCTCCACTCGATTTCGCTTTTCAGGATTTTCATCTGAGAGCAGCCGTCCAGGGTTCTGGATATATTCAACACACGGAACTGTGTTCCTCCTCTGCTCGGACACAGAAATCGTAATGTAATACACTGTGTTTAATTTCAGATGTGAAGCGATCGAGTGACGAGTTCTTTGTGCCCCTCAGTATCTTCACGCAAGTCACCTGTTTCTTGACCTTCAATATTACCGCTATGCTGGGAAGTTCTACGGCCAGTTTATTTAGTTGGGTAAGTGACAGAATTCAAATACCTTTAGGTATAGCTGCAGAAACGGCAAGAAAGGGGTGACCTAATAGAGACATGCGAGATACTCAACAGTCACTATAGCTGCCCAAATTTGTAATTTAAAAAAATAACATTTGTTAATAGACTATTAAACTAAATCACAACGCCGAAGAGGTCTCGGATTCTATTCCCGACATGGTTGACATGAAATATTGATTTAAAAAGGTATGTTGATATGGGATATGTTAAGACCATCATAAGTGCTTTAAATATAAAATTTTGTTTTATATGGTAGAATTTTATTTATTTATTTACTTAAGTTAGTTAATATTACATTGTATATTTACAATTATAACAAATACTTATTAAATATTTCTTACATAACTTATGTAAGTTTTCTTTCATTCTTCATACTTTCAGGCATCTCATCATACAGTTTTAACCCTTTATACATTAAGCTATTTTGTGATTTTGTTTTTTTCTTAAGTGGTAGTCTTATCCTATTTCTATTTCTTGTCCTATATTTATGTACATTTCTATTTAATATAATTTCACTTATAAAATACTTTGGCATGGCTCTGCACTACAGCCATTTTACTGCACCTGAGACCTATGACTGATCATCTTACCTTCGTGTAACAGAAATAATCTAGATATTCTGAGTTTGGTTTACCAATGCAGTGCCCTATGCACCATTCGGTGCGGAAGGGGAATGATGATGATTGAACTAAGCCAATTTTGATGTATTGGCGTTATGATTTTTTAAGTTTTGTATTTCTGAAATTACGATGTTTCAAGTTTTCTTCAAAATCTTTTGCAACTCTCCTTATCATTGATTGATTCATATGAACTAGTGACGTCGTTCGTAGTAGTTTATTTTTATTATTAAAATAATTTATTTTTTTCATTCATTTTCAAGAAACTTTGCTATTATATTCAATGTTCTAATGTTCACCGCCCAAAAGAAACCATTTTTGAATACAACTTCCCGTTGGGCTGAAGTTCCTCATTCATTAGAATGTATTTCTACATTCGGACTTTCATTCTGATGAATTTAGTAATCGAATGGATATGTTAATAAATAATGTTTTTAATAAAATGCTTTGTGCCTATTAAATATGTACACACTTCTGTTTAAAATTTTGGTACTCCGGTTCTGTATTTATTTATTTTTTATCTTAAAATTGCATGATCATTCACTTATTTTTTGCTTTTTTTTTGCATCTTCTAAATATTATTTTTGAAAGCATCAATTACATGTACTATTTTTCGCTCCCTATATCTAAGTTAGTAGTAATTATTATTATAAAACCATGTAGGACTATCATATGATTAATTGTAAAGGATCTTTACCGACAAGCCATATTCATTGGCTTGGTGAGTCCTGTAAAAAAAAAAAAATAATTTCAAAAATGTCTTAAAATAACTAAAATGTAATATTGTATGTAAATAATAAATAAATAAAAAAAATAAAAAAAGAATGCATTCTTTTATTTTCATTAGAATTAATCATCTCTAGTTTCTAAAAACTAGCCTAGGTTCTCCTTAAAACACTCTTTTTTTATTTATGTCTATTTTATTTATGTGGGATATTTTTATTCTAACCCAATAGTTTTGGCTCAAATTCTACTCTAACCAACTTCACATTTTCGGAGGTTTTAACTGTTATATTGTTTTTTTTTTTAAAGTTTATAGGCCTATCTAAATATTTGTTTGCAGCCGGGTCCCAGGTTCCTGTGCATATTCGTGTGGGCACGCCTGCTGCTGCTGCCCCTGTTCCTGCTGTGCAACTACCAACCCATGGGCACGGCCCGCACCATGGCCGTGCTCATCCCCAGCGACTGGGCCTACTGGGCGCTGGCCGTCGTGCTGGGCTGGTCCAACGGCCACTTCAGCTCGCTCGCTATGATGTACATTCCCGGGTGAGTACCCCCGTTCCTGCTGTGCGATTGGACATCATATATAGTCCTTTAGCTAACAACACAGCGTAAATCATATTTGTTCCTTGACAAAAAACTACTTATTTTATTGAAAGCTCAACTAAATTACACCTTTAAATGAGGCGCTGAGAGCCATAGGAGCTTAAGCGCCATTCGAAATCAGTTTTTCAAAATCCTACGCAAAAAGTGCCAATATTACTGGAAATTTAACAAACAAAAAATAATCTGTATGGCTAAATTTAAGTTTCACCAAAAAATTATGCCAGAGAAACATAACCACCAAATTTGTAAGAGATGTTCTCAGTTTACATAAGTCATTTCCTTTTCGTTGTTTTCAATCACTTTTATATAATTTTTTTAACCTACCAGTTTCAAAGCTATACTATATAACTAATTAATTCTATCCTATTTTATTTAAATAATAAATTACAATGAACTTCCATCAAGTTAAATGCTATTTTATTTTATCAATGTTTATTATGTAGTATTGTTGGCTCACGGACCAAGGGTCCCAGGTTCAAATCCCACTCTATCACAACTTGATTTCCATTTTTCCAGCACAATTTAATTGCGAATTTTAGAAAATTGTCTAAAATTTAAATATTTTTTTAAATAATAAGAACTAAAGTATTTCTCTTTTTTATTAAAAAAATACATATGGAGCTAATAAATCAAGTCTTTTTGTCTTGTAAGGATGGAAAGCGTAACGTGAGATGGCTACGATCTTCAAAACTAGACAAAAATACTTAATTTATTAGCTCTTTATGTAATTTATTTAGTAAACATTGATAAAATAAAATATCATAGAATTCATTAGTACATCATACCTTGATAAAGAAGCTTGTACATCTTTGAAACTGGTCAGTCGAAAAAATAAAGGGGTTATAAAAACAGAGTTGTTTTTATTTATTTTATTATAATGAATAATCACAAAGAGCTTCAAATATAAATTTTATTTTTAAAAAATTGAAAGATAATATTTCTTTTTCCTTTGTATTAAGAAAAATCGTAACATTAACCATAGTCTTCTTATTCATAGAGGGGGGGGGGGGTCAGTGCTATAACCCTTTCGCTCCTGGCCAACACAATGGGTATGTGTGGGTACAAACAAAAATCAAATTGCCTTTTATATTCTGTTGGATCCTGGCCACAACGATCGTTCATGTTACTGGCCACTTAGAACATAACATATTTTTTATATGATAGCTCTCGTATCTGAAGTGGAGGGATGGTAAAAAAAAGAGGAGTAAAGAATTTTTTTTTTAATATCTCAGGAGCGAAAGGGATACAGGCTCCTGACGTCACTGCGGTGCCTGTGGAACCTAGGCATGTAAAGGACTCGATCACCTCTGTATTTTTAATCCTTCCTTATATTTCCAGGTCCGTGGAGAAGCAGTACGCATCGACAGCGGGAATGTTCGGCGCTGCGGTCCTCATAACGGGCATTGTCGCCGGAATCGCCTTCTCCATGCTCGGCCCCTTACTGATATCCCTCCCCCTGTTCAAGGGCTCTACATAGCGGCAAACTCTCGCCGCGTCCATATAACCGCACCGCACGGATGCACTACAATCGTAAAATGTTTCAAGATACAAATTATAGTATTCTAACCGTGTTTTTTTAGCCGTGTTCGCACGGAGAATTTTGCTCATGTTTCATAGGATTCCACTAATTTAATATTTCATTTTTACAAATCCGTTATTGAACTCGGGCAGGTCCGCGTGAAAATTATGAATATGCCAATACGAAGAACATATCAAAAATCTATTTGCACATTCTTGAATTTGAATCTCAAATTGTTACTAAGACTCGCCATCTATCTGTACAATGTATTTTTCTTTCTCCCAGAAGTCTCTTACAGATTCACAAATTTCACACGGCTTTGACCAATATCTTCTGTTTTCTTTATTGTGGATAACTTATATAGCGCCATTTTCGTAATAAAATACCTCAAGGGCGCTTTACATGGTGATTCTACTGTTAAGTTAATTTAATTGAAGCTTTAAATTTGTAATTTGATTAAAATAATTTATTTTGTTGTCACGTGCTACGGATTTATTCAAATGATTTAGAGAACAAGTGGGTTTTAAGTTTTTTCCGAAACATCACTTCACTTTCACAGCCTCGCACCTCTGCTGGGAGAGCATTCCATGCCATAGGGCCTGCGACCGCAAATGCGCGCTCACCAAATTTAGTGCGCTGTTTGCGTAGAGGTATAATAACTTTTCCTCTCGCCGTAGACGTAGCTGATCTAAGCGTGAGACGCCTGTCAGCTAGTTCATCTGGAATGCATAGTTCCCTTAGATATTCCGGAGCCGAGTTGTGCAGTGACTTATACATAAGCCAACAGAGTTTGTATTCGACCCTCTGTGGAAAACGTAGCCAGTGTAGTTCCCGAAGTAGTGGAGTGATATGACTGAACTTAGAGATTCCGAAAATAAGTCTCGCTGCGGCATTCAATACAGATTGTAGGCGAGTCATTTTGTTCATTGGTAGACCTGCATAGATACCATTACAATAATCGACTCTAGACACTACAAACGCATTTATTAACTGACGGGCGGCATCAACCGGCAAATTTTTGCGTATGCATCTGGCTCGTTAAATTCACAATATTTTTCATGCCTTGACTTTTGTGACACTTATGGTACTGTCTTGATCGTAGAGCAGGTAAAAATTACACTGGTTGTCAAGAATTCTCCAAATGTATAAAATTTAAATATGTCATTGGTGATACTGCGTAATCTATTTTTTCGACAAATGTTTTACTGTATTAAATTCGTTCCAGGGACTGAGAGCTGTTAGTTTTAAATTATTGCTATTTTTCTCTAAATAATGATACTTTTTCTCACACTCAAGCAGTATTTTTGGCTGATTAAAATCGTAAGTAATATCTGTACCTTAAAGCTGAAAGTCACATTTTTTTTTGCAAAATTTGAGTTATGAATGTCATTTTGTTCATATATTCAGATTCTATTAATGCTAAAAACATCTTCGGCGCTGGCCGGACAGTTAGAACAAAAAACATTGACGTCCCATAGTTATTTGATAGTCCATATTTTAAATGTTTTTTTCTTAAATATTCGTATCAAAAGCCTATAAATCCAAAAAAAACAGCAATAAAGTGTATTTTTACTTCGAGAGATACATTCCAAACAGTTTTACAACTTCAAACCGCTCTCCCGAACAATTTACCAAGTGTAACTTTCTGCTTTAAGGTACTGGTATATTAACATAACTGTTATCAAGTTCTCCTGCCAAAAAAATAAAATGATAGCGACACAGTTTTTCAGTATCACCTACAATACATATTTTACATTTGGAGGGTTTTTACAATACAGCTCTTTATACAACACGCATTAAAGTTTCCAAATAATAATAGGTTGCAGTAAATGCCTCATAACTCAATAAACATTATTAAAAGCTATTAAAGATATATTTAAAAGATGCAATAAGATTAATTCAAGTGTGAAATTGAATTGCTACAAAGTGTTAATGAATGAATCAATAAGTACCAAAATAATATAGCTAAAATGTTTGCGGATTTTTTTATTATTTTTAATAGATACATTATAGTGGAATGAGCAACCATATTTCATATGTTATTCCGGTCTGAAACCATTTAACAATAATTTATCTGATTTATTTTAATTTGCTGACAAATTTTCATATATGTATTCACCATTTTACCAAGTGACACTTGGTAATGTCACAGAATATCGTTGGGGCACATGCAATGAGTCGAATGTCAAAAAATAATTTTATACGGGTGCAAAACATCCTATGTCAACATTTCTTAAAACTGTAAAGTTAATGACCTCTATTTTTTAAGCCATCATGTCGCGCATCCGATAAAATAGATTCATAACTAAAAAAAATCTGATTTTTAATTAAGTATACAGAGTGAATTAAAAAAAATACTCTCATATGCTGAAAAGTGAACAAAGCTGTAGCTTTACGATTTTCTTTACGACAATCGAGATTTCCTTTGAACAATGTTATTATATTTTTTTTGCAACAAATATTTTTTTTTTTGTAATAGGTAGACAGCCTTTACTGGTGCGCCTATATCTCATGTACTACTTTTTGTCTGCGTTCGTCATCCTTTGAAAAATCATCCAAACGGTCTTGAACCGGTTGACCCAAATGGAATCGACAACTAGGTCATTTATTCAAGCCTGAAACCACCCCGCTGGAAATAATGTCTTTCTTGGGATCGTGAGGGAATTGGGCATGATCGAGCTTCCAGTTATGACCTCGTAAATTTGTGTTGCGATTTAATTAATTCCTCTCGGACAGTCGCAATAATTATTTAGTATCTTTTCTATCAAGTCACCTCTTTTCTATCGTTTATCAGATGATGTAAGTTTTAGTGCTTTTAATTTACTATAGCCCTTTTGAGTAATTTGGGAATTTTCATATTTGTGTATCTGGGAAGTATGTTTACTAGCAAAACTAGCAGTTCACAATGAAGTTCTATCGCCAACTCTAATGTATGGGAGCGAAGTATGGAATCGAAAAAATGATGATGAAAGTAGGTTAAATGCTGTCGAAATGCAATCCCTCAGGCGAATGTGTGGTAAAACGATGTATGATAGGTGCACAAATGTCCAGATCCGTGAACTGTGTAAGGCCGAGACATGCATTATCGACAGAATCAAGAAAGGGTGCTGCGTTGGTTTGGACATGTAGAGCGAATGGACAGCGAAAGAACGGTTAAAATGATCTACAATGCGAATGTTGATGGGTGCAGAAAACGAGGAAGACACGGCACTATCGAGTCCATCAAATATTTGTAGATGGACATGTCAAGAGTAGGAATAATCGGCGTGCGTGCATGAGAAGATGTATGAATGTAGAGGAAGCGAGGTCTGTATGCAAAGACAGAGTGATATCGCGTTCTATCCTCTCTGTTTGTTTGTATCTTTGGATTTTGTCCAATAGCTCGATGTCTTTAGTCTTCACGTGACTTATGACACATTGGATCGGCATTGCTTTGAACGGTGAAAAGAAAAACTCTATGAAAAATATGTGGTTTTAAGACTGTCTAATTGGTTTTTTGGCTGTCCTAGTAATTCTGCCGTTTTTACTCTATTTTATCGGACGTGCGATGTGATAGAATTTGATATAAATTTGATGCGCACAAATAAAATTTCATTAACACCACAATTAATGAACAGTTTTTCCTCCCTCCTGTAAAGTTGCACTGTGCCACTCGACCTATTGCGTGTACCGCGAGGTTTGGTAGTTTTTCACTCTGATGAACAATGTTCAACATCTACAATCAATAATTTAGTACAAATATTATGTATTTGATGTTACATTAGCAGGTTGTATATAAATATTAATATATGTAGCCGAGCGTTGTGGGTAATTCGTTCTTACAAAATGGCTTAAAAAGAACCAAATGATCCCTTTCGTGACAGATATGAAAATATCAATTTCTTAAAAATGTTGGATAATTATATCTATATTTTGAGTATGTCTGAATGTTTTTCAGGACTGGATTTCACACAGACTGAAGTAATTAATATAAAAATTTAATGCAACAGAGGGGGAAAATGTGTCAATAGAAATATTGTTGAAAATTATAATCTTCAGGTCCTATTTTTTCCAGTATATTCTCATTCAAATATTCTCCCCGATGAACCCATCGCGTGTGCCCAAAATGGAGAGTAAAAGCAAGGTACACCAAAAAAGGTAAATAGTTGTCGCAAACTAAATTCAAAGCAAGTGCAATTTAATCGACCTTTTTAAATAAGTGTATAATTTTCTTAAAGGCTATTATGCATTGAATTTTGATACATTTTTCAAGCAAATACAATCTTAGCGATGTTCTGATATCCTTTGGGGTTAGTTTTTCATTATATCCTCATTTGTTTTTTGAACAAAAACACCATATTGACATTTTACTAAATCGTGACACGTAGTTGACACGTGTTTAAGAAGAATAATTAATGTCTTCATATCAATAAACAACTTGTTTAAAAATGTGGCAATAGAAATATTGAGTTATATACATAATGTGAAAAGAAGATGGTTCGAAAACATTATCGTAAATGTTTGAAACAGTTTTGCCACCATCTCAGTTGAAATTCAGCGATTTTTAGTGGTGCCATAATAAAAATAAATACGTTATGTTTTTTTGCAAATTCCAATTACTATTTTTATTTTTGTGATTTTCAATTTATATATAAAATTATTTAAATTTATAAAAAATTTTCACACAGTTTTCACAAAAGCATTTTTTCTGGCAGTATTTGTATGTATCCATAGTCTAGCTAGAACATTAATTTCGTTTTATATTCTCTTGAAAAACGTAGAAAAGGTGGATTTACTGTACTTATATTATGAAGTTCAATCAGATTCAAAACATTAAGTAAATAAAACAATTTAATTTGTCAATACTTATTCTAATTATTGCGAAGTTTTTTTTTTCATTCGATATCCAACATTTTGTAGAAATGCATATTTTTATTTTTGAAATGAATGGCTTTAATTAAGTTCAATTGTTGGCGTTTTTAAGATTATGAGCTAAGATTTTTATTGTAGGTTACGAGCTAATATTGCTGTTTATAATTTTAATATAATTGGTTTGTTTACATAGTTATTTTATTATTACTTATAATGTATTGTTGCCATGCAGCTGAAACTGAAAAATTATGCGAAAAGTGATCAGTAAGTACCAAAAACATTTTTTAGTATCAAACTAGTAAAGCCCATTTAAACATTACAATTTTCTTGTTTGACTTTTAATTCAAAGTTTTTTTTTTACTGGGGTTTTATATTCAGGCTGCAGACAAATGACACAGCAACCCAAAAAATCAGGGTAATGTCCAGAATTTGTCTATTGTTAATAAAATATAATATTTGTGCAAATCTTCAAATTCAGCTGTTTGGAAAAATTATATTATATACTTTGTACACCAGAACCTCTTTTTACACCGGGGATACGCCCCACACAGTACAGTACCAAATACCAAAATAAAAACAATGTGGATAGATTTCCTTGTACAAAAATCATTTTGAAATACTATTTATTGTACCTTAATTTTTATAAAAAAAATATAACATATAACAATTACTTTTAAAAATTGTAACATAGTTAATTCAATATTGCCCTTTCTTTCTGAATGCGTCCTGCCATCTTGTCGTTTCCCCCTCTCTATGAATACTGAATGGAGCTTCTCACTACTATCCGTGACCCTGTTATAGGTCCTGTCGGATGTACAGATCTGGTGGTCTGTATTAATTTCAAACCATTAAAAATGTTTTGTAATCATTTCGGCGAATGGATCATTTCCAATCAGTTTATTCCCAGTAAGCGAAGAATTCACTTCCCTCTTTTTCAATGAAGTCATATTGTGTACTTCTGGATTACCTTCTTTCAGCACGATGCTGAGGCTACCAGATTACAGAGAGCTCCCTCGGGCAGCTTTTCTTGTTTGGCAACTAACAACTTTTTACTCCAGCTCGCATTAGCTCCATTTTCTATCAGCTCGCAGCCTGTCTAAGAATTGCTGGCGCAACTTTTAAGACGATGCGTGTTGTCTGGAACTATAGTCTATACTCGGTCAAAACGAAATACTTACTTATATGGGTGTGAATCTTGACACCTTATCAAATCATTAAACTTCTGAGTTTTAAAAGTAAGTGCTTGGCGAGTATTATATAAGGCGGTCTGATTTCATAACTAACATTGAAGTCCAATAACGGACACAGCAGCCTCCTATAACTAGTGTCTTGAGGATGCGGCGGTGGACCTAGCTGCGCATGCCTCAGGAGAACCTTAACCCGAGTTGCTTCTTCTTTACACCCGTGGGCGCCCACCGTCTTGGAAGGCTCTTTGCCGATGGCGATCTTTCGGCTTAATTTGGTGGAATGCGGGATTGACGTGGGAGGAGGCGAGAGTACTCGTTAGCAACAGATTCTCCCGAAGGCATCTAGCGATGTCCATATGCTCCGCATAAGAGCGGATGTGGAAATTTTTTTTTTTCCTTGCACGTAGGCATCACCAAGGAGACTTAAGTCCTCAGATGCGCTGTGCGGCATGTGGTGGGCAAGCTGTCACTCTTTTCTTGCGCTCTCTGCACCTAATAAATAAAAGAAGCATGTAGGAAATTTTACAAGTGAATATTACTATTACGCATTGTTAAAAGAATGTTTAAAAAATTAATATTTCAGTCTTGTACCGCGTTATTTGGAAACCGTGTAAAAATAGGTTCAGATGTATTTATTTATGGATTCAAACATAGTGTGGTTTGTGTTGTAAGCAATATGTTAAAATTAAAATACTTCTGTTGATGTTACAAGGTGTAAAAAATTCTAATTAATAAGTGTTAATAATCTGCTACTTTTAAATGGTTTAATACGACCGACATGTTAAAAAAAAAAAAACAACACTTTAGCGTAAGACTGATATTTATAGCTTTTTGAATTATACAACGGGCATACAAACTCTGCATGTCGATTTGTGTGCGACTAAATTTAGCTGCTTTCAATCGGTGCTTGTTAAAAAATATTTCGCTGTTTATTTTCCATACAAGAACAGTTGCAAAAACTTTTTTAAATACTTCATATATTTTTAATTCTGATCTGCTCCGGCCAAATTATTATGCTCGCTTTGAAATGTTTATTTTATGGTCAACCCAATCGATACGAGCTGAATTTTCAATGCACCGTTGGATGTGAATTAGAGGGTGATACTGTTTTTTTTAATTTATTATTTTTGTGGGACGCAACCGGAAACCGATTCCCGCTGTCACTCAACTTACTATCGTCTTAAGTACAGTGCAGAAGATGAATCGTCCATTTCTTGTACGTAAAAAAATGATAAAAACATCAAAATATTGATTACCTAGCACAGATGTTAAATTGCTGACAGACAGGGAAATACAAGATGACCTCGATTTCCCACTCGGAAGAAAAGAGAACAAAGTGGGTGGTTACTATAAATGCCCTTACTATAAACAGTGAGTAGTCAGTAAAATTCAGTTACGAAATGTAGTCGATTAGATCAGTTTTATTCAGCCGTTACTCTCCTGCTTCATAATGGAATTCTGTATTTTATTCAACATGTAATAAATACACATCGAAAAGTAATGCGTTTTCTGCTGTCACCTCCAACTGGCATAGTAGCTCCCCATATCAGTAACCCAGAAAATACCACATTTTTATTGAATATTTTTTAAAGCCCTCTGTCGGCTTTTACATTTTTTAATAAGTAGGTTTATGTATTTATCACCCCCTAATTTACATAGGGCACTGCATCGCTGACACCAACTTCAGCATATCTCAATGATTTGTTTTGGCACGAAGGTAAGATAAACAGTCTTACGCTTCAGAGAGTATGAAATATCACAGCGAAAAACTATTTATTTTTATAAATGTTTGACATCGACCTTGCCGGAAATCGAACCCGAATTACAGTGTACATGAAAGGAGTATGTATGCGTAGAACAACAATCCAAGTTGAAAAAGAAGGTTTTAAATAAAAAATTTAAAACTTATTTTTAAAGCAAAATCAGGTTTTGGCCGAATATAGTAACGATGTTCGAATGCTGTTTTTTGTTTCAGGCTCACACATATTCGGGTTTTTTCCGTGCGCGGGCGTTGATGTCACCGGAAACAAAATGTATTCATATTCAGTGTAAAATCACATCAATAAGGTTCAAATTGCTTTCAATACTGACATTAACATTCGCATCAATGATTGGTTATATAGATTGCATAATAATTTGGCCTGGAGTGGTATTCTGAATCTTCTCTATCCCCTAGAGCGTGATAAATTTGGGGATTTTTTTTTTAATGCGACTACACTTTTCTTCATGTAATGGCCACACTGACGATGAAACGTCAAATGATATATAAAACGGTGTTTTAGATAACGCTTACGGTTGCAATAATGTTCTAAATTAAAATCATCACGTTTGATTTCACGTGTTCATATTTATCTGATGGTGGCCAATATGAAGAAAAGTGTAAACGCATGCAAAAATTAAAAATCCCCAAATGAATCACTCTCTAGGGGGTAAAGAAGATTCAGAGTACCACCCTTGGAAAGCATTTATCGCACTTTAGTTGGTTAAACCAGCCATAGGAATTTTGGAAGATCTTAGAACATGTTTTTAATAGACTTCTATTTAAAATTATATATAATATAAACATTTCCCTTCGATGCTGATCGCTATAATCTGACTTGGGGCCTATCTTAGTTGTTTTTTTTTCTGCTGTAAGACAAATATTATCATTATTCCCTATTTGCAGCTAATGGTGCATAGGTCACTGCATTCGTACTGAAATCACTGTATCGGCAATCATTTGTAATATACATGAAGGCAAGATGATACATACCTTTTTATATTTTTTAAATATATATTTGTGTTGATTATGAAATACTCTAGTGTAAAAACACCTCTTTTAATTAATATTTCATGTCGACCATGTCGGCAATCGAACCCGAGACCTCTAGCATGGCAGGTAAACGCGCTGACCACTACACGAAGCCGAAAAATAACCTACATCTAGAAATTTCAGAGAGATTCATTCTTGCAATGAGTTTATTCAATTTGCAGTGCCCTGTAAGAGGACCTAGTGACGAATTTAGGAATACCATCGTCATCATTCCATGCCTGCTCCCTAGTTGGAGCTTATAGTGTCCACAAAGATCCTCCAAGCGTCTCTGTCGGCTGCCAGCTACTGTGCATCCTCGCAAGTCAGGTTCGCGTTCCGTAGTTCTGACACGATCTGCCGACGAACAGTCAGCAGTGGACGTCCGGGACTTCGAGAACCTGATGCCCAAGCACATGGCCGAGCCAACCGTATCGCCTCCGCTTGATGACAGTTGTCGCCGGAGTTTGCTGCGTCATTCCTTACAAAGTCAAACCACCGCACGCGCAAGATTCTTCCGAGACACCTATTCTCAAAACTCAGAATTTTGCTGTTTTGGGTCTTAGTGAGGTGCCACGATTCACATCCGTAGAGGAGAATAGGTGTTATATAGGCGGCATTTGGTTTTCACTGAGTAAATATCCGATCTTCAGACAGCCTTCATACTGGTGAATGTGGCGCCTGCTATTCCTAGCCGCACTCCCAGTTCTTTTTGAAAGCTGCCATTTTCCGTAACATATACTCCCAGGTATTTGAAACTCTCGACCCTTTCGATGACCTGGTTTGACGGTCAGGGGATTTTGGGCATCAAGGCATGAAGTGTGACACAGTACACGAGTTTTTGCAGTATTGCAGGAACACCAGTAGTAAAAGGAATAATTTGCTGTTTTTTTAACTTCGGTAGCCACCGGATGAAATAAATCTTAAAATTTATGCGCATTTTAAGGTTTATGATAAAGTTTTGTTTAGGCTACATTATTCTTTTGATGTTAATGAAACGGATTTTTCCGCTTTTATCATGATGGGCCTCACAAATTAATCCTTACTCGTGTCTATGAATTTATTAGATAATAAAAGTGTAAATGTTTCTCGTCATTGCCTATGTAGTTAAGCTTCCAATAGATGTAAGTTTTAAAAGAAAATATATACACATAGGTAAAACTAATACTTACTGTATATTATTACTAACAAATTAATCTTATATCAAAATAATACTATGTAAAACATTTTGTAATCAATCAATACATCAATTTGTCTTCTTGATGGTTTCGTTTAGTTAAAATCTTAATTATGTGTTACTAAAATTTTATTTTAAATAATCCCGTGTTTTGTAATATTTTTAAACGTACCTTTTTTGTATTGTTTTTGTTTATGAAATCGCACAATTGATTATAATGTTTTAATTAAAAAGTTACATAGGTTTATACGAATGAGAAAATGTAGTTTTTTAAATAAATCAACTATTTATCTAACTTTGTTATAGAAATAAGCGACAAGTGTTGCTTAAATGCACAAATTAAGAATAATGTCTGACCAGTTTCATGGCTTTCAACACTGGCTCGAAGATGTCACGAAACTGATAAAGCTGGTTTCTGGTTATTCCGAATATGTGGATTGAAGTATCACTCTGATTCTATAATAAATTACAGTGAACTTTCGTTAACAAACTTTAATGATTTTTATGATAATTTAAAAAATAAATTATAACGTCATCATTTCTCCTCGAAGGGGATGCGATCACATTAATCTGTGGATGTGTCGGCGAAAAAGTAAAGTGATTATATGCCAGCTGATCAGTTCACAAAACTGCCAAAAATAAATGGAAAGACAGGTTTAAATGTCATTTTTATGCGTCGCCACTTCATTCCATTCAACCCGTGAAAATCCAATGCAACTAATGAACTTATGATTAATGCCAAATAATGCTGTGTTGCATATGAAGCGTTTACACGAGATTAAGATCATAGGAAGCTAACTATTAAAAACAATGTATTGATACTAAAACTGAGCGTAACTAATAAAAATTTAGTTAGCTCCTTGCAAATTACACAGTTTGATAAAAAAATAGACGGAGTTGGTTTATATTTTTAAACAAGGTTTATATATTTTTTTAATAATGAATACTTTTGTCCCCTTCAAAATGCTAGCGTTTTTTCCAATTCTGAAATGCGCCTTCAGTTGCGTCAGCAATTCGGTCTTTATCTCCTCTATGGTTGCGAAACATCGTCCTTCCATAGTCATCTTCATCTTTGTGAACAGGTAAAAGTCTCAGGGAGCCAAGTCCAGCGAATGCGGTGACTGGGTATCAATGCGGTCTGATTTTTGCCACAGAGTCCCGGAATAACCTTGAAAATTTGCCGATAACTAGTTTGTCTGTCAAAAACAAACTACGTGTCTAAATGGCCGAGAATCTACAGATTAATTATAAATATGTGTACCAATCTAAGTAATAAAAAATAGGCTCTTGCAATTACATATTTAAATTCTAATATTCTGTGTATTTTTTTATTGAACCCCGTGTGTTTATAGTAACCGGGGAGTGGAGAAACGATGACGATATTAAAGTTACATTTTAAATGTGTTAAATTTTAAACAATTTTTTTTTCATATTTATTTCATCCCAAAAAATATTACATTTTATACATTATGTATATAATATTTACACAAACATGTTTATATGATGTTGCTACCTCTAATGGAGCTAGATGCTCATGTTTAGAGAGGAATTATCCATTGTACTTTTAAAAATACAAATGTTTGATATTAAATAGTGATCTGAATGTGTATTCGACTCCATGCGGTAATATTTTATAAAAAAACGGCTCTGTATAAATGATCCTCTATATTTTTTTATGATACCCAATCAAAATATTGGTTTATCTATTGTATTATCAGAATAACCTCACGGACAATAAGTATACAAAGTATCTATAATCTGCTTTGACGCACTCAATTTATTATTATTCCATTCAAATTAATATTAAAACCACTACATACAAATTCATCGCGTATTATTTGAAATGTTGAATACGGTGACAGCGCGCGATGAAACCAAATAGTTAATTTTTAAATATAAATTTTCTCAATAAAACTTCATATTTGATATAAAGGTGACAATTTAAGTTTAAAATATCTTCACTACTCAGATAATGCCGAAGTGCAGAATGAAATGCTAATATTTCTAAAACATTCCAAATGACCTATTAACTCGATAAATCATCATTGTGCATTGGGCTCTGCATTGGTAAATCAAATGCCGCGTATTTCGATCATTTTTTACACAAAGTTAAGGTGGTAGGTCCTACGTCTCGGTGCTACTCCAGTTTAAACAACTCGGGTACTTAACCCTGCCAGGAATCAAACCCAGGACCTCGAGAATGGTAGGCGAAGATGCCAACCACTACACTAAAGACTCATGCAGGGTTCTGGTTCTATTTCGCAAGCTATTACCCTGTTCAATATTAATTAAAAAATTACAATAATTAAAATAATCATTAATTAATAAGTAAATTAAAACCTTTAATTAGATTCTATACATATACAGATTATTCATAAATACATATTTATAATACGTAAAATATATAGCTACGTACATATTGCAATTCCAAAGTTTTCACTCTTCTATACATTTTTTCATTAATCCTCTTTACTAAATCTATATTATTCACAATGCTTCTTCGCAGAATTTTTAAATAAAACTCAATATTGTTATTTCCAGATAATACAATTAAAATTAACTGATTTTTAGATAAGTTTTTTTTTCTGAATGCTTTTTTGGATTTGAATAGTTGAATTATTTTTAAGAAAGATAATGTGTGGATATTTCACGCAAATTCATTTTATTAGGTTTATTTTTAAATAATACTTGAGTAAAATCAAACTTGATTTTAACATAGTTAATTTTTTACTATTGTCAATATATATAATTGTTGATATTGAATTATTATTTAAGATTACTTGGCTTAAAATCATTAAATTAATATTACTTTCTGCTTTGTTGAGGCATATAAATAATTGACAATATCGTCCATGTAAGTTTAATACCACGCGTATGAGCCAAATAACTCAAAATATAATTTTTGGCATTTTCATTTGAATGGGACAAGCCACATTGATTGGTACATTTGAATTTCAAAACTGACTAATAGACTGCTTGCATTTGTTTCAATGAATCCTCCCTACCAAAGAAGCAAAGCTATACCACGTATGTCCCTAAATCCAATACAGCGGATGAGACGTACTCGATTTGCCTAAAGAAAATACATCGAATACGCCATACGTAACTGCCATTTTAATTGTCACAATTACCTCCGTATAGACGCATATGGCAGTAAAAATTTATTTTCTAATGTAAATCAACAACACAAAATAAACTGCGTTTAAATGTATTTATTTTTTATGATATCGCAAGGTTCTTTGTGCCTCCTTAACATTTTGACAAATGGTTCATCCGCGGTTTTGAACTAACATAGACAGTATGTTCTTAAATCTTATACATTTTAAATGCGTACATATCTTTTTACAAATTAATTAATTGTATCATTTTGTTATTGATTCATAGATCGAGGTAATAGTCCAATTAATTATTGGCAAAACAGTGGAGGCAATAAGTACTAGCCGTTTGCCAATATGAACTTGTCAGGTTATGTATAGACGTTTCTTGGAATTTCATTTTAATTATATAAATGAAAATGTGCATTTTTATTTATCTATTTATTAATCATATTTTAGTAGAATTTTCCAAACTGCAAAATTCTCCACATCCTGCGTTCTCGCGATCCAGAAATGCATCAAATTTTAAGGTTGAATCCAAAAATCTTTTTAATAATTTATATCAATCCAGGGGTCTCCCGGTGTGTTCACAAAAATGTTTAAAAATTGCTATTTTCATGTACATTGTGGAAGACTATTTTACAATCTTACAGTTTTTATAACTTGTACAAATGCTTGTTACAAATGTAATATTATTGTTGTGTAATTTTATCCACATGTTGTTAATATTATTATGTCAGGAGTAGACATCCATCTAAATAAACATACAGATTATTGATATTTATGTTTTTTGTAAATATTTCTTGATAAATCTCGGTTGTTAATGATTTCAGTAAAATTATCAATAAAAAATCTTTTATTAAGCAGGAAGGGACCAGTCCTGAAGATGCCATTCAATGACAGCGTTCTTTGGTCAAAGTAAAACTTAATCAAAGAGTTTTATTGATAACTTAATCAAAATCATTGTGAAGATTATTAACAAATAGAAATGTTGTATAATCCAATCACATAGAAAAACTAAATGTAACGGACAGTATTGAATTTGTCTGTCCGATACATCGTTATTGTATTGTAGGATTGAAATTTAAAAATATATCACAAGTTACATTTTTTTTCTTCTCAATTTACCTTTTATAGTGTTTACATATCGCTAGCCCGAAGCAACAGTGAGATAAATCCGAAATTTCTGATTTTGAGATAGGTAGACTTGCAGATATGTTAATAAATTAAATAAATTAATGTTTTAAAATAATAAAATATTGAAATTAGATGGTTAACCCATGTGAAATATAGTCTTCGTAATCTACTCCAAATAATTTAATTCAGTCAGACCCTTTGCACACCTCGAAGTCCGATTATCTCAAAATGTGTTCTACAGAGATATCTCACTGTTGTTTTGGGCTAGAGAAATGAAGAGCACATGACATTTGTATTATTTTTCGATTTTGAGATATTAATGGCATTTTTTCTATCAAATAAGAACTATGGGATGGTACTTTTAATGCTAACAAATTCAGAAAATTGCCTCTTAAATTGTAAACAGGCTAATTGTATGTGAAATCGCATAAAAGGGCACATATACTTGACAAAAATGAGCTGATTACAAATGTTTTTATTCTTATTTTCGCTCTCCTCTAAAGATGGGCCCGTTTTTGGCGTGTGCCCTTCTATGTCTTTATATTTATTGTACTAGATGGATATCTACTATAAGTATAGAATAGATAATTATCCTTTGTTTGTATCTCCATTCCTTAACTATAATTTGACTAACTATTAATTTTAAAAATTTACAATTAGATTTTAGGTATACCTCAAGAAATGCACCACTTTACAAAAATAAATATTCTTCCTCGAGTAAAGATGAAAATAAGAATGACAAAATGTCTCGTAATTTATTTTTATACACAATATGATAGCTTGTGTCGTCAAATATTAATACATGCTTGCATTACCAAAGAGTTATATTTATAAAAATAGAAAGTGATGCGGCTGATCTTGATTAAAATGACTTGAATTTCTTAAATCTTAGATCGTAGTCGACCATCTTAAGAAGATGCGCGGAAATAGTTAGGAAGGGAACAGTCAACAGACTGTCACGGCAGCAGCCGGACCGATGAACTCTTTAATTTGTAAATAATATAAATTATCAGTCTGGCAGCTTTCGGTATTGTTATCCCTGACATGGAAATTTAAAGCAAAGTGTATTATTGTTTTAGAAGAAATATTTCCAATAAAAGATTTATGTTTTTTAATGTCATATCGTGAGGTATTACTGCAATTGAATGTAGTTCAGTCCACAATTTTAAGAAAATGAGATTGGTGTTATCGAATTCAGGAAGGTCAGTTCTATGTTCTACCTAAAACAACCAGACCGCTTTCATACAAAAAACTATAATAATCACCTTTGAAAAATTTCATAATGTCATGAAAATGAATGTCACCTCATACATTCACAGTTTGTCTAAGGTTTCATTCAATATCAGATCTGGCTGTCATTAAAATCATTAAATCTGGTCATAAACATAATTAAATTCTTATTTGTATTATAAAAGAAGGAATGCATGCATTATTTATCTTTTGCCAAAGTAAAAAACATGCCAACTCTTGCGTAGATTTGATTGTCACTTTCCACAGAAGTGCTATTATCTCAGTTTCACTTTTCAATGGCTGGCTGCTTTCTGCATAACTACGTTCAATTAGGTAACTTCAAAATCGGTATTTTCGACTTAACCGCTAAAAACACATATTCGTATCTCATATTATGATGATTTGAATACATGACTTGTCTGTCAGTAGCATTCATGGAGGCAGATAAAAAAATGTGTTTTTAGTGGGTAACTCACAAAGAATGCCGATTCTGAAGTTACCCAGCTGTAGTAATTATCTCGCGAAATGGCTCTAATAAATATATAATTAACTGAGAGAAACATCTGCTAAAGTATAAAATATTGTCATCCAGTGCCATTTTTTTTATGCGCGCTTCTATTTGGTATGAAGAATGATTTCAGAATTAAATCTTAAATTGATTGCGCTAAAATTTCTCATTTGGTGGTAAAATTCCTCACCTTTTTCCACTCGTCTTCTTATGGCCGTCGACATAATATTAAGATCTTCTAACTATGCAAAGGACACTAGTAAATCGGGATTCACTGAATGTGGTAAATAAAGTTATGTCAAGTTCAACTGTTTAAAATTGTGTATTAATTTGAATATATAATCGATCCCAATGGCTCAAATGGGAGGGATGCAAAATGTCCCCAAAATTAACAAATTAATAAAATATTTTGTACTCTCTTTTATATTTAATTTTATGTGTTTGTGTTTTTTTTGTATTACGTACAACTCATTACTGAAGGACACTCAATTGATATGTTTTGACTTGTTTGCATCATGAAAATGATTACCTATTGGCCAAAATCAAAATTGTTATGCAACTTGGAAGTATTGTAAAAAGTAAATAAAACTCTTACACAAGTTTTTTCTAAATTAAAAATAGGAATTGAATATTTTACAATTGTCTTTTGCTTTTATATAAAATTCAGAGACAAACAGTCAAATGATATTCAATTTTTGTTATTGAAGCTGTGTTAACATAAACATTAAATTTAATGATTATTGACCTTTTCATTATATCAAAAAGTGAAATGTGTCTTTGGTAATGAGTTTATTTTATTTTGTACTAATTTCGGCAAACCAAGTTGTGAAAAATCAAATAAACAACTTTTTGCCGTTGAATCATTAATTTTTACTCTTTTACTAATGTAATATACTACTAATGTCACCCCTTGTTTTTTTTTTACAGAATTGAAAATAAAGAAATGTGGTTTAAAAAACCTCTTTTATTCATAACTTAAAACATAGAATATTGTATATTGAAATTTATTACAACAGAGAGGGAAACCATTTTTGAGAAGGGAATATGGAAGTCAACATTTACAAGACTGATTGATCGTATATTGTGTTCATTAAATATATGTATTTTTTCTTATCATGAATATTGAGTAACAGAATTAGTCCAAGTAACGTGGAGTAACAAATTCAAAAACAGACAGGCGCTGTGGCGCAATTGGTTAGATGGCAAACTGGCAGGCCATGGCGTCGCAGGTTCGGTTCCCGCCAGTTGGAAGTAAAAAAATCCAAGAAGGTTTTTTTCTCAACTGGTCTGGGTGTTGTGGTGTATTTTCGTAACTTCCTTCCATATCCTCTCCTTCCCACCCGTTGACAAGCCTCTAAAATTAATGCTTAGAGGGGCGGGGCATTCCTTTAAAGAGAAAAAAAAAAACTTTCATAGAATAGGTATTTATTGATTACTCGAAGCTTGAGTTGGTACCGAATATAAAGTTGAATGAATTTTGTTTCAACAATGTTTTGAGTATGTCCAAATGTTTGCAGACAGGTTGGATTTCCTCCTTAGGGAGTGACTCGGATCCAAATGTGTTGCAACAGAGAGGGAAAACACTTTTGAAGTGTTTCTCTAACAAATTTGTACTTAAAAAAAATTGCATTCCATTTTTAATGATTTTTGAATAACTCACTATTAGAAAATGTAAACAAAGTTGGGATAGAGTGGGATTCAAACCTCGGACCTATGCTCCGCAACACTAGCCACTGGACCACAACCTGATTCTTTAAATTGGTATTCTTTCTTTGAACCTTTGGCCAGAAGCAGGTCCATGTAGATTGTAAGTCAAAATCAGTTGGGCACTTTTATACATTAATCCTGGCTACTAACAAAATCACTTGCAAATGAGTGGAGGCATATTATATTTTTAAAAATCCCAGTTGCTAAACATTTTTTCAATACAAAGAAAAGTATTTACAGTGGAACCTCGATTGTCCGAACTAATTGGGGATGAGGGTAGCCCGGATAGATCTGAATTCTCTTAGTTATTTTTTTTCTCTCGCCATTTATAAATATTTTTATTCGTTTAGGTCGCGCCTTGCGTCACTACTTTTGGAATAAGATTATTTTTTTAGTATAGCAACTTTTTTTGAGTGGCAACTGGCAAAGGATTTACTGTCAAAAAGACATCTTCGAAATTGTCGAGAAGGGATTATTTACCGCGCCGTGCCGGCAAACGAAATAAATATGTCGAACCCTTTAAAAAAACGCGCTTATGGCGACAGTCCCATGAAAAACCAAGACGAGGCCAGCAGCGAAAGTTCGGAATCGGATAATGAAAGTAATCCCGATATTTACACGGGAAACGAGGTGAGACATTTCTGTCATTATATCTTAACCTCATTGGTATTTTTGCTAATAACCCAGTATAATAGGGATGATTTTTATGTTTGATGATGTTTTAGGAGATCCAAGTTGATTTCGAAGGCAGAAACCCACAGGATTCCGACTTCCACGGCATAAAGGCACTTCTACAGCAGTTGTTTTTAAAAGCACATGTTAATCTGTCAGAACTTTCTAACATAATCATAGGTTAGTAGTTAGTACGGAGATTGTCATGCGGTTTCGACCGCATTTAATTACAGTGTTGCATTAATAAAAGCGTAATATATGTCACGGCGTTTTCTGTACCTAAGTTTATTGTAATTTTGCAGGACAGAGCAATGTCGGCAGTGTTATAAAACAGAGCGATGTGGATATGGCGGAAGATGACGAAGATGAGGAGTACAATGACGCTAATGACGTATTCGGAATCACAACTGTTGTTTCGTTAAAACACAGACTGGTAAATAAAATATTAAATTTATTTCATAATATTAACCTCATTTCGTCTTACTAGAGAAGAAATAAATGAATCACTGGTTAGCACCTGTTAATCTAGAAACAATATTTGGATTTATCTTTCTTAGTAGCAAAAATTGGTGGGACCAGCTCGTGTAGTGTAGCAAAGCTGTTAAAATCGAGTGAAACAATCACAGGCGATCGTTATCGAATGAAATTAATGCGTTTGAGCCGAGCATTGAAAGACAAACGGCCGCAATACAATGAGAGTCATGATAAAGTGTTTTTGCAGCATGATAATGCTCGACCTTTAGTTGCCAAAGTGGTTAAGAAACGCAAAGTCCTACCCTCCAGACTTTGTTTCCTCTGACTATCACTATTTTCAATCAATGACACACGGCCTGGCTGACAAGTAAATCTGGTCTTATGAAGAACTAAAAATTAGATCGATTCGTAGATTGCTTCAAAAAATTCATTACCACAGAACTAGAATCTTATTCTAATAATCACACACCGTTGTTTGCATCCAGGAATGCGAATCGGTGCAGCAAGTGCGCAGCCTCCTGTCCGAGCTGGCCGAGCGGCACGCCGAGCCGGGGACGCGCGCGAGGGTGGAGCGCGTGCTGGGCGCGCGCAGCGCGCTGCTGCTCAACGAGCGCCTTGTCAACATCCCGCCGCAGATCAGCCTGCCGCTGTTCCAGTCCCTGCAGCACGAACTGGACAAGGCCAAGACCAAGGGAGACAACTACACCTTCGATTACTTCCTCATGATTTGTAAAATGTACAAAGCCGATCCCACTTGTGAGTATTTTTATACGTATTTTCTATTATAAATTGTATTATTTTTTTTATAATCGTTGGCGTCTTATTTCCTGTTGGTGGACTGACAACCCGTTGACATCTTCTGGTAAGATAAAAAATGTAATGGCATCGAATACTTCAGAATTGTCATTTGCATGGATGAAAATCCTGTAGACAGTAATATTCTTTCAAGAAATGCTGCATCGCTAATGCTCTTGATGGCGCACAGAGGATGACATTTTGTGGGTAGATGCAGACGATGACATATTTAAAAGTGATAGAGGGATAAAATCCGTCACCGACAAGAACTCTGATGATGGTAGTACATAAATATTTTTTTTTTGGATTGTATGACTTCGTCTGTTTATAACAAAAAAATTAAGATATTATAATTTTTTTTAGTCTAAAAATAAGGGTACGTCTTATAATCGGGAAATCCGGTATTTGAGTATTCTTTTTAAAGAAAAACACCTGACTTGTTCATGTTCATGGAGTACTATTATGGTTTATCAAGAATAAGATGGATTTAAAAGAATTAAAAAAATAGATGTGAAATCTTTAAAAAATATATTTATACGGTTTTATGTATTTATTTTGTTTATGCATACTGAGTATACAAAAATACACTTAAGTGTCCTTAATATGATATCACGACGATATAAAAAAAAAGTGTTTGATTTACTTAAAACAATAATAATAATTATCATATCTATGTTTTTTTTTTTCTTTTTTTCTATTGGTTTTAATTATATTATTGTTTTGTATAATTATTGATTATATATTAATCTAAGTCTGTACAATTTGTATTTTAATATTTATATCTGATTTTTTTTTACATTGTCTTCTTTGGAATTTTTTTATTTATACCTTGTTTTTCTGGATTGTTATTCTATTGTATCACATGTCATTATAATTGAATTAAATTAATTTTACTATGCATTTTTTATTGTTAATTATTATGGCTTATTTCGGCCTCGTGGTGTAATGGTCAGCGCGTTTGCCTACCATGCAAGAGGTCTCAGGTTCGATTCCCGAAATGGTTGACATGAAATATTATTTAAAAGGGTGTTTTTACACTAGAATATTTCACAGTCCATAGACTGGTACCTGAAGCCTAAGACTGATCACCTTACCTTCATGTAACAAAAATGATCAAGATACGCTGCGATTGGTGTACCAATGAAGTGCCCTATGAAACGATGATGATGATTATGGCTTGACACGAGCACAACCTAAAAACCCTTAATAAGTTCAGTTATATTTAAACGGGTGTAATTTTGAATAAATAAAACAACTTACAATGATGATGTTGCTGTAGTATTGACTCGATCCATTAATTTTGTATCAATTTATTATTATTGTTTTTTAATGTTTGTTTGTTTTTTAGCAAAAAATAACAAAAATAATGAACCTCTCGTGATGTATTCCAACCCAGAAGAAGAAGTAATATCCAAAGAAGCAATCGACAGTTTTGAGTTTACGGTGGCCACTGAAAAGGATTCAGGACTAACGGGAAACTGGCTCGAGGAAGACAAGGAGTTGCTTCCGTGCAGAAAGGTGCTAATCATTGAGGGAAATAAACTGGACAGTATATTGGAAGCAATCAAGACTTTCCTCTCTTAATCTAATAAATATTTTGTATAGAAAATATCTTTCATTCCATCGTATAGTCTTGTTTTTTTTGTTCACAGGGAGCATTTTAAATATTAGCAATCTTTTTTTTAAATATCTGAAATTATAAAGAAAGACATGGCATGACTAAAGCCAATAAATACTCGAAGAGGGACATGTGATAAGTTGGAATGAACGGCGCGCATGCGTGAAAAGATTTATGATTGTAAAAGTGAGGTCTGTATGCGAAGACAGATGGCATTCTATCCTCTCTGCCTACCTGAAACGGCGCGATGGCTTGTTTTGTTTATTTGTGTTTAGATTTTGAAGACTAGCCAAACTAATTTACAAAATATTGTCAGGTTCGCACATTTTTCATGTACAAGGCTAAGGTACTCGGAAAAAATGGTTTTTGTTTGTCTTGGAAATGGGATGTTCGATCACTGATTTTGGTTTATTACCTTTATGAGTCCAATCACCATTGTTGCAAAGTTCAAGAACAATGGCGCGTGATAACTACTTTTAACTACAGTGTGGATATCTGTTAAAAAGATCCCATCTTTCCCGCATTCTGCTTCAAGATTATGGCGTTGTAAACTGAAACATTTATTTATTTATCTGTTTATGGCCAATTTTACATTTAACCAATGTCACAAATTGCAACAGGGATGGATAATACCTTAAATAAGGGAATATGGAAGTCTAGGCATTTACAGGGCTTATGACCTGCCAATGGCTGGTTTAAGCCAGCCAACGACAGGTCATAAGCCCTGTAAATGCTTAGACTTCCATATTCCCTTATTTAAGGTATTCTCCATCCCTGTTGTAATTTGTTTATCTTAATGACTCCCGAGGGGGTGAAATCCAGTCTTTTGTCTACGAAAATTTGGACAAACTCAAATATTGTAATCAATGTCAATTTTACGGTGGTGTTTTTGTGAAAAATCATTCGAACTTTTTGGGTGGGGAAAGGAGAATGATGTTGATCCTTTTACAAGGGATGATAATGTAATGAAATTTGGGACAACAGCTGAATTGTTTCAACCAAGTTGAATCACAGAAAAAATACAGCTTTTGTATTCATGTAACATTTATTATAAAAATACTTAAATATTCGTACTATACATACGTCATGACAATAGAGAGTTTCTTAAAAAATATGTGGTAAATATTTAACTAGTTTCACAAATTTGCATTAAAAATTATAAGTAACTTGCTAAAACTGACCGCAAACCAATCATTGTAATTAACATGGCACTTAGTGGTAAATATTCTTAAAATGCTATTTATATTATTTAGTTATATTATTAAAACATAATTTAAAACCCGATTTGAAAACAATTAGGGTTATAAATGCAAACGTTCGGATGATTCGTAAACCCTGTGAGAAATATACACAGAATTGAATAAAAACATTCACGGGAATACATGAATAAATGTTAAAATAATTTTCCTTTAATAATGTAAGTTTTGAGTTTAAAATGCATTTTCTTGTTAAAAGGAATGTAAAATTCAAATAAATATTTAATAATTATTATAAATATACATACGACGATAACTATATTTTCGCAATGGATAAGAGTACAAAATTACCCTTAAATTATGACCCTTTATAATTATTTTTTTGTGGCGGGGCGGATGAAAAACAGAGTTCATAGAACCGGAACCCTGGACGAGGGCCTTCGACTGCTCGGGAAATAATAAATTGAGCGGATATATGTAGTGACTAACCGAAACCGAACCATACTCAAAACACCCAAAATTAGGCATTTTTAATAACATCTAGGCATAAATTTAATGAGTAAATTTGTTTATTATTATTTAAAGCCGAAACAAATTACAGGTCACAAGGCATAAGATGCACCCGAGCACAGCCGAACATAATCCGACACATCCCGACCGCAGGTTTCGTCTGAGCCGAAGTTTTGGCCAAAACTGTTTTTTTTTTACCGTCGGCCACTAGAGATGAGTCCACCTATAATTTAGTGGTTGGCGCAATCCCCTGCCATGCCTGAGGCCCTGGATTTGATTCCTTGCAAAGTTAACATGAAATGCTGGTTTTAAGCAGAATTCACACAAGGACAATACTGTCCTGCCCCAGCTCCGTGAACAGCCCCGACCGCACAGGACTGCGAGTGGTGTCCTGCGGAGATAGTCTGTCCGTCTATATTTAGGACCATGTCTTAATCCACTGTCCTGTCCTCGGATGAACTTTGCGTTACACTCCAATATTTCATTCTCCTCGGATTGACACCTGAAGCGTAAGACTGATCACTTTACCTTCGTGTAAAAGATGATCGAGATACGCCGTATTTGGTTTACAAGCACAGTGCCCTTTTCACCAATAGGTGCGATAACTTATGATAATATTTATTCTATAACAAATTTAATTAATGGTAAATTTTGAATAGCAAAAAAAAACGTAAATATTTAACTTAACGGTAACAATAAGCAAATGTTTAAAAAAAAAAACTTAAATTGAAAATATCACAAGACTAGAAAAGCCGAGAAGAGTAATTTTTAACATTATCCTAACTTCAAAAATTATTGAGTACAAACTTAAGCTTATAAACTTATTAAGTAGTCATATAAATATTTGTATATTTCCATAACACATTGCATGACGTGCACATAACTTTACACAAGCTGTACAAAATATTTTATAATCTAATGGTAATATAATTTTTTGCTAACGATTGGCGCGAGAGAGAACACCATTATGCAATATTTTGGACACGATACGGAGGATTAAATCAATTGAGTATTTTTTGACTGTGTAATAAACCTGTATCAATGCTTCAAAGCAGGAATATATATATTTTTTAAATCAAACAGTATCAGCGAGCGAGTATTTGTTGTGTCACTTGAGAGGTCAAGTCAAAAGCGGACACAACCAAAGGGCATGTATGAATGTGGAAGAAACTAGGAATGTATGTCAGAATAGACGTGTACGGCGGTCCATCCTCTCTCTATGAGGAAATGGCTTACATTGTATTTTTGTATAATCTCAAAATTTGCTAGAACCGATTTAGCATTTTAATAATAAAGTTCTGTTTAACAAATTTTAAAAACACATAGACCATAATATGGTCAACTCTATACCGGCTCTGTAAGTATATAATATTGCAATACAAAAATAATATGTAATTTATACTATGCAGTATCATAATAATATATCAAATATGAGCAATAATTTATTCATGATGCATAAGTAATATATTTTTAAATTCTAGTGACAGACATTTATTTTAACTCTTATATTTATAAAAATAGCTAGTAATATTAATTTTATAATATTTTAGAAGTTTATTATTTTCCAAAAATAACAGATTTAATTCTTCAAAAATATTTAAGTGATTTTTTTTTAACATACGTAGGTAACTTCTATTCTTACGAATGGAGGTCAGTGCCAAACAAGACCTTGACGTCACTTCGACCTGTGTAGGTCTATTGTGATGGGTCCCCGTAAATTAATTCTCGCCTTCCGAGCCTAAGACTTCGGAGGGCCGGACTACTGGTTTGGACAGTTGGAAATAATTACTCCTCACTCCTTTCTCGGAAAGCAGTCGGGAGTAGAGTAGAAAGGAGTGGGTATATTGAGTGGCACCCCGGTGGTCCTAGGTTCGATTCCTAGCAGGGTGGATGTGAAGTATTGGTTATGAAAATGGTTCCACATCGCAATATTTCATCGTTCTTGGACTGGCACCTAAAGCGTAAGACTAATCACTTTACCTTCCTGGAATTAATGGTAGAAAACATTTAAAAATAGTAAATCTTTTAACATTGAAATATATATGTATACACTAGATGGGGCACTAAGTACCTGTCTCGTGTTCCATCCAACTTAAGTTCCGGAACCTAACTTGTAGTCAGTAAAAAGACGCGACATACAGCTTTGAATTCACAGTAAACTGGCATAGAGAGTTAGTCTTTTTTACTCTAATACGCGTTTTGCACGGCAATGTGACAAGGCTCATTTTTCGGAACATAATTTCAAAAGATCGTTCTTGAAGCATCATCTCAATTTAATTGTCTTTTAATGGGTTTTTATACACGCTAACATTGAAACTAATCCTCGGAGGATTTTATCAGTTGGTAAACCTAAAAAATGACATAATTGCATTTTTGACTTGTATTCTGAAATTTAGTCATTTAGAGGGTTTTATTATTATATGATAATTTGTCATGTTACCAGACCACACATGTGGATGTGCATAATCATATGTAGGGTTGATGAAGAACAATTTAGCGATAGTTTGGTGGCGGAGGTGACGCTTCTACTTTCGTCATTTCCCTTTGTCGGTTGTGTCCTTAGACTCCTTGCTGGACTTGGGCCTGCGACGGAGTGTTCCGAGGATGTTGAGCATCTCCTTGAGAGCCGCCGGCTCCTCCCGGGGCTTCTTGGGGGCACTCTTCTGCTCCGTAGATTTGAGATGGAAGCGCCCGCCCTTTATCTGGTTGATAATCTCGT
Organism: Micrasema longulum; assembly: GCF_059751315.1. Taxonomy (NCBI): domain Eukaryota; kingdom Metazoa; phylum Arthropoda; class Insecta; order Trichoptera; family Brachycentridae; genus Micrasema; species Micrasema longulum. Next base: position 125,223 of record NW_028278195.1, read on the forward strand.
CTATAGCACCTGCGGAGACAAAGTTCAATTAAGAGTTATATCTAATAATAGGAAAAAATTGTGAAAAAACAAAAAATCGAAAACGGCAATGATTTTTCGGAGCATTAATGACATTTAACATAACAACAAGGATAGAGAACATTATAGAGAAGTTAATATGGACATCAATGCATTTACAGGGCTTATGACCTGTCATTGGCTGTTTTAAGTGGCCACTTTACACACTGTAACATTCACCATTCTGCCTATGTTTAAAGATCCATATTTCATCAATTATTTTAATTGTTAATTTTAAGTTAAGACTGTACTGATGACCATATAATTTGCCAAACTCAGAGTGAAAGGGGCAGTGAAAGTAGCAGAGATAAATTAAATTAAAAAAGCAATTTATGAAATTGAAAATTTTATAAGAGTAACTTGTTTATTGACAAAAAAAATCATTGCTAGAAAGACCCACTGTTGATTTTTTATTAATAATATTTTACTTTTTAAAATGTGTTTCAACTATGAGATGAATGTTGCAGTTGATGACATATTTTTTAGATGATGCTCATAAGGCCATAGCCTAGGGTTAAATGGTAATTTAAAAAACATACCTCCCGACGGTCGTTTCTTTTCGGTTGAAGCCTGCTTCAATCCCAGGAGATTAGCCATATCGGCTATCGCGGAACTATTAGTCTTCTTCGCGCTATCCGGCTTCCCGTTGGCCGGCAGGAACGGCGGCGGCGGTGGCGGGGGGGGTATGGGCGGCGGAGGGGGCGGCGGGGAAACAAACGAATCGCCGCTCGACAACTTTTCCTGGTTCACTTGCGCAATCTTCTCTTCGGTGAAGCCGATTTTCTGGATGTCTTCGTACATGGACACACGGCTCAGTACGGACCGGCGGTTGTTGAGATTTCTTCCTCTTAATTCCTCCAACTTTTCTTCCGCCTTTTCGGCCCTCTCGTTGGCCTTCTTGATGTCGTCTTCGGCGAGATTGAGCTTTTCTTGCAGAATGAAAATCTCATTTTCCGTCTCGCGATCAATGAGTTTTTCCTGCACGAGAAAAGAGAAATTATACAAACTATTGTAAACGAAACTATCGCTTTTTGTATGTTTATTTTGTGTAGTAGTGTTTAGTCTCTAGGAAAAGAATCTAACCCGCAAATATTTATCAAAAATAATTTTTCAATTAAAAATACATTTTCATGAAAAAAATAAAGAGCAAGTAGTGAAACTTCCCAAAAACCATTATAATTATTGAATGAATAAACTTATAAACCATACTGATATGTAACTTATTGATCGATAATTCAATATCATTTCTTCCGTGCCAATCAATTTAATGTGCTAATGACTATTAAGTATTTTTCTTATATCTCTCCCTTAAACTTGATAAAAACAATGACTTTATCTTGTTCCCAAAATAACAAATAATTTTCATAGCCTGACCACTGTAAAAACAATAAGAAATGGGAAAATGTTCCAAAAGGCTATTAAAAAATGGATAGTGGAGCTAGGTAGAAGTAAAATGGATTGTCTCATTCGCCCAAACCAATATTGAATCAACTGCTCCACAAAAGTATAGCTTATGTTATGTTTTTGTTCTTTCATTGTGCGTTTTGTAATTTAAATAATATAGATGTACGTAAATTAATTATAAATATAAATACGTAGTGTTTATAACTGTCTGAACATTTTGTTAATTATCTCTGTTCATTAAGTCTTCTTTGTTTATTCTCACATGTAAAAATGTTTTTAAAAAAAGTATATTTTTAAGTGTCCTCGGCACGGGACCCCAGTGAGGTCACAATATTTTTATTATTAATCGTAGTTTATAATGGAAAAAAATATGAATAAATAAATCACTAGTTTTTACTTCAGTAGGGAAGTTTTTTTCGATACATTTAAAAAAAATAATGGAACCTATGTTCCAATATACAAGTTTTACACACATATATCATGCAGAGATGTATCAATTAAATCCCGATACAAATTTACGGAGTCATAACTGGAAACTCTATCGTCCCCAATTCCACCTCAATCCTAAGAAAAACTTCATTTCCAGCAGGGTAGTTTCAGACTGGAATGAATTGCCAAGCCTAGTTGTCCATTTCATTTCGGTCAACAAGTTCAAAAACCTTTTGAATGCTATTTTGAAGGAAGAAAAACACAGACAAAAAGTAGTACACGAGATAGGCACTTTGAAGTCCTAACAGAAAATGCCGATATTTCATTTTTGACCATTCGTGGACGCACGAGTTTTACAAGGGTGACAATATGGTGAATGAGCAAAAGCTACATCCATTTAAAGTAATAAGTCTGATAGCTTGATTCATTGAGATAGTCAGTGTCAAGTTGAAACAAGTTGTGATTTGTCAGTCGGCTTCCAGAACTGGAAGAGTGAGAGAGTGTCTGTTGTGCATCAGGGATTTCAAGCAACGGGTTAACGTAATAATTTTTTCTAAGTTATAAAAAAGTGCTAAAGAAGCTTGTGAAATGTCTAAATCAGTGAATGGCGATGATAATGTGGTGACTGAAGACTGCTTCAAAACATTAGATCGCTAGTACCCAAGTTAAGAGGCTCCCACAAACATCCACAACTGGGCAGTGCCAGCTTCACCAGTAAGGTTCCAGCACCACATTACGCTTTAAAAAATCATCAGTTTAGTGGAGTTCCGTGACCTTCCCTTCAAATACAGTCCACGCTCTAAATTTTTCTCCTCCGGAATGAAGTATTTCTGCACACTTCGTACACTCCTCAACAGTAATGGTTGTTCATACTAACGTGTAAGTCGTCCATCTCCTTGGCGTGGGAGAGCCTCTCCCTCTCCAGCTCCGCACGGAGAGTCTCCAGCTCCTGCAGCAGCGAGGCCTGCGCCAGTAGCTGGGCGGCTCCCGACTCCTCGCTCGGAGCCTCCAGGTACACGGAGGAACGATGCACAAGGACGTCGCGCTCTTTCTTGGCAGACTCTGCCTCGCATAGGATCCTGGAGAGAGAGATATATAATGAGCATTGGAAATTAATGCTACTTTGCTTTTATTCCAGGAAACTTAACCTTTAGAGCTAAGAGAAATGTATTACCAACAGTGTTTAAAATACGTTTTTATGTGCTAGCACTTATTTTCTAAAAGTTTTTTTGATCTAGCTAAAGCAACAGGGAATTCGCAAAATCAAGAGCTTGGGGGTATTTTCCTGAGCCTTTTAATCTGTTTTATCATTGCCTTGGATTCCGCAGTAGTCAGTTTAAATTAGTTAAATTTTCGTATAGCGGTATGAATGTCTATTACAAACTGATTCAACGAAGTCCAATCAGCTATTGCTTGGAACCCTGATTTATAGTCCGTCAAAACCATTATTCGGGTATAACTGGGGTTTGAACCGTGATTCTGTAAAATGCTACGAACACCCAGTTGCATCCCACCTGCAACACACTGACTAGTCCAACTCGTTAGCGTCCGCGTTGCGAACTCTGGGCAACAGGATTACACTCATAAGGGTGTGATCACAGCAGATAACGAGAGGATGAAAGCTGAGTTTCTGGCGCCTCTAAAGCAGAACCAACCAGCTAAGAGAAGGTAACAGAAAAATCCACCAGAGAAGGCAACAGGAAACCACTCTGGCCATCTTTTCCTAGGAATCACTATGGCGAGCACATCCAATAAGCAGTTGTTCTGGCTGCGGAATATAAGAGTAGCGCAGGACCGAGATGATTTTGCTGTAGTGATCTCCAACGTCGGGGGGACCTGATAAGGCACCGCAAGAAGAAGAAAACCATTACATGTTTTTATCTGTTTGGTGGTTTTTTTGAGACATAAACTAATATGTATCATATTTTATGGGAGATCCCATATAGGTTAGATTCGATCCGACGTCTTGGCTACCGTTGCTGGAGCAATTTTGATTGTAAACTTTGTGTTGAAAAAGTTATGCGTTTATCTATTAGTAGTTTGTACCGTGTCACAGTCGGCATTATTTATATTCAATGTCATTTTGTTGCTTGTCACGTGTATTTCCTGGAACCATGTTGAGTTTGATTTAAGCCCGTTGTCTTTATTTATGTTATTTAGTTGTTTGTGTATTTTAATTTCGTCTTTTATTTTTTGGATATTGTAGTTTCTGAGTTTATGCAGAATGTCTGGTTCAAAAGTGAAAAAATTACCCGTTCCGATGAAGCATTCCACTATAGACATTGTTTGGACCAATTCTCAACCTAATCTATACCTACCTACCCGGCCATCCCCTTTCCTAGCGGCCTCCATGTAACAATAACGTGTGAGTGCCGGAAAAAACATTATATTATCAGTACGAATCTAACATCAAACAAGTGAAGTGCTCAACTAATCTTTCCTCAAGCGAGCTGTGCCTGCGCCCTTTAAGACCACCGTCCATGTGGCTCCCCTGTGTCAGCTTCACCATCCAGGTTCCAGCACTCATCACGCCTCATCATCAGCAGGTTAGTGGAGTTGCGCAACCTTTCTTCCTAACAATACAGTCCACTTACAAATTTTCCTCTTCCTAGGACGAGCTAGTTCATACCACGCCCACTCCTCAACAGACATTATACATGATCTTTTGTGTTCGTCAATTCTTTTTCAAACCACTATTACACAAACAATTTTTTTAAATAAACAGTAGCAGAAACGTTAGATCAAATTCGACCTACACGGAATCACCCAACAAAGATGATACATATTGATAACAGTGAGTGTGAAAATCTATGCACCTATTTAGACATTGCTCCGTAGTGTACTTACACATTGGCCTGGTTCTTGCACTGTTCCAGTTGGTCCCTGAAGGTGGAAGCTTCAGATGCGAGGTGACGGGCTAGCCTCTTGTGCCTTTCTGCTTCCTCCAAGGCTTCCTTTAGCCTCTCCTCCTGCTCTTGGCGGCTCTCTCGCTCCTGCTCTAACTCCTGGGAAATATTGCCAATTGTAAAGAACGTATAAGGGATTTCTTACTCTCTATTCTATTCTAACTCGTCATTCTGTACTCTTCGACATTCCGAGCTTACAGACTGATTATATGAAGAATAGCACTCTTAGAAGAATGCAGACTACCTATAATGACAGTTTTAGTGACATCGACATATTACACTGTAAATACTATAGTTTTATCAGATCTGTTAAAGACATTTTAAATTGATCTCCCGCTTAACTTTTAACTTTTACATACATCTACAACCTGTGTATCTTATGAATTTTTTAGTAATAAATATAAATGTTCATGGAAGCAGAGAGGGGGGGGAAGGTAGAGTTGGAAGTGTACCATGTCTTCTCCCTTTCTTTTTATTTAATTTTTATAATATTAATTTTTTTAGAATTTTTTTCCGCTCTCTTTATGTATTCATAATAAATTAATGTGAAATCTGTAATTGGTCTTACTTTTTTAATTGTTTTCTTGCACCTCGATTTTGTTTAAAAGACTGTGATTTCCATAATAAATAAATAAATAAAGTAGTTAAACATGCTAGTTTTCAAACTGACATCGACCCTCTACAAAATGGTGGCAAGAAAAATATAAAATCTGATATTGGCCCTTGATCCAAGCTACGGAATATTGATTTTACCGGTTGTTTGAACACATTACTTCATTGTTCCTGGACTGGCACCTGAAGCGTAAGACTGATCACCTTACCTTCGTGCGACGGATGTTTGAAATACGCTGCATTTGGTTTGCCGATGGAGCGCCCCATGCACCACTAGGTGCGAGAAGAGAACTGATGATGGTGACGAAATGTACGATTCCGACCGGATTATTCTCGGAGGTACCGATGTTCTTTCATTCGATACTATTTTATTGCAACAGAGAAGGATAACATGTAACTCATTGTCGTCAATATCACCCTCATTAAAAATAAAACCTTGTAATTCTACCGCCTCATAACCACATAACGAGATTTAGTGATATTTTTTCCAAAACCTACTTGTGTGAGGTTGACGTTGAGTTCAGTAGCCTCAAACTCCTGCAGTTTCACAGAGCTGATCTCGGTCTGAAGGCGAGCCACTTCTCCGCTCAGTTCTGCCACAGTTTCCCGGAGGCCTTCTAGTTCCTCTCCACCGCTGGACTCCGATGCTGAGAAGCAATTACGATTTTATTAATACCATACCAAATGACATATTGCGTTTAAAAAAAAATAAATTGCAGAAGTAACATGAAAGAAAAATTATGTGTAATCAAATTTTATTTATGGATGTTTCTTAAAGGAGTGATTTTTCAATGAATAATTTCAGAGCACCGGGATATTAAATATAAAAAATGTTTTCTTATGTGTACTAAAAACTAGAGCATTTAATTATAAAAAAGAAGTTTCTAAAAAATGTTTAAAAAAATTCATAACTTTGTCTCTAGGCAGAACATTGTACGCATCCACAGATCTGACATTGATAAAATATTTAGTTGGATCAAAGTTGAACTTTGGCTTCTCTAATTTCATCGAATGTCCTCTCAGTTGTGTATTCCCGCCAAACGTGAAAATTTCGTCAAGTTTGCACATTATGTATAACCCAGCAGCATTTTACAAATTTCGATAAGGTCGCGGCAGAGGAGAACTTGTCAAAATCCGGCGCTCCCCAAACACTAGATTCGGAGATTGTGCTTTTGCCGTAGCCGGCCCCTCTGCCTGGAACCGATTGCCTTCAAACTTTCAGATCCCAACTAAAATCTCACTTCTTTAGTTTATCATACCCTCAATTTTAAATAAAAAAATACAATATGTCATCTTAGCTTAGTAAGAATGTAAGTTTAAGCATACAATTGTAAAGCGCCCTTGAGGTGAATTTTCACAAAAATGGCGCTTTATAAATCAGCCAAATATTATTATTATTAATAAGGTCGCTTCTTGCTCTTCTCCGAGTCTCCGAAGCCTTTCCTCATATGGAAGTCTACACAAAGCATGTGGTATTGCATGTGGTTGATTCCAGCCTTTCTGAAATATAGATTCCATACTTGGAAAGCGTATTCAATTTCGGGCCTTATAAAAGCTTCATAAATCTGTAGCATGAGATCAGGAGTAGTTTCAATAAAGGTTTTTCTAATCAGGAATGTCAGGGTGTTTCCTCTCTTAGCTATTGTTGTGTTATGGTCACGCCATTTCAAATTCTTTATAATCAATACACCCAAATCTTTTTGTTCATTAATTACGGTAAATGTGTCATCCGGGTAATACTGAATTTTAGGATTTTTGTTGGAAATAGGTAAAACTGTACATTTCTTAGTATTTAGGGTAAACAACAATTTTTTAGACCAATTGTGGATCAGTCATTCTGTAATTTCTCAGAATCAGCAAAAATGCTTATTTCTGATTCAATAAATAGACCCAAATCGTTTATATACAGAATGAAAAGTGACGGTCCCAGGACAGATCCTTGTGAGACACCGCTCACTACTTCACGTGAGCCTGATGGTTGTTGAGAAAGGAAATGATCCGTGAGAATAATGTGCCTCGAATTCTACAGTGTTCAAGTTTTAGTATCAGTCTGTTTATTGGAACACGGTCAAAGGCTTTCTCAAAATTTAATCCACTTATTTAAGCAGGATAAAAGATTTGTTGTTGTGGACCTTCTCGGCATGAATCCACGTTGTTCTTAAATGATTACTTTATGGCTATCCAAGAAATCTCATATTTCCTTCACAATTATATGTTCCCTACATTTACATACCACTAACATTACGAGTTCTTAGTCATGTTCTTTATATAGAAAATAGATTAGAAACTCTGATAACAATTTTTTTAATAGCATAAGTTCTTTAAAAACATGTTTATTTAGAAGCATTGAATTTACACGCATCTACTGCTAGTGATCAACAGAACAGTAAAATATGAGTAGAACAAAAGATACATATTTTAAAAAAATATGCGTATTTTGAAGTGCTCACCAGCATCAGTCGCATCTTGTGTTTCCAAGTCCTGTAGAGCCTGGGGGGGTAACCTTTGTAACAGGGCTGCCGATCGCCTCTTTAGTCGCCTGTTCTGTTGGTACCACTGTCCCGCACTTTGCATTGCCCTAAAAAAAGATAATTCATAGTATGCCCAAAAAAACAAACAAAAAGATGATACTTGGGAAACGGGAGCAGGGGAAGGATACGTCTATTGATTGCACGCTCCCTATTCCCTCAATTTTTTCAATTTTTTTTTTTTTTTAAAGGAAAAAGAAATATTTGCGTTCTTATGATTTACCCAAATATTTAATTTTCAGGGCCATTTCCAACGAGTTGTAAATAACTCACTATTAGAAAATGGAATCAAGTTGGGGTAGAGTGGGATTCGAACCACGGACCTTTGGTCCGTGAGTCCAAGACACTAGCCACGGGACCACAACCCGATATAAAATGACTTGTTAAGGAAAAAAATATAAATAGTTAAGCCATATCATCGCAGAATGCTTAAGCTAGGGTTTCCTAGGACAGCGGTGCCCGTATCTTAACGGCCGTAGTGAATGGTAATGTGGTGGACAGCCGTCGTAATGATGACTAGAGAGTGGCTTTATTTTTTAACGGTGTTATCAACACCGTTTAACTAGGAAACCACTTTTTAGCCACCGTTACGACGGCTGTCCATCGCATCACCATTCACTATGGCCGTTAAGATACGGGCACCGCTGTCCTAGGAAACCCTAGCTTTAGACAGATCCGATAACGAACTTAGAAGTTTTAAGTTGAGGTAGAACAAACAGAGAACCTTTAACGGCCATATAAACAAAAAAAACATATCTTGGGCATATGATTCGTGGAGAAAAGTACTACTTGCTACATTTGATTTTGAAGGGCAAGATTGAGGGTCGCCGAGGGGCTGGAAGAAGACAGATGACCTGGCCGCGTAATATTCCGGGCAGTGATTGCCAACGTCGGGGATACCTGACAGAGCACAAGAAGAAGTTGAGTAAAATCAGATGGCAGATCGTGGATAAAATTGGCCATTACATATTCTCGGGTCATAAAATCACTGCCGGCAGGGATAACCAAACCAGTGAAGAAGAAAGAAGGATAGGTCTGGCTTGGGGGGCATTTAGTTAACTAAATTCCACATTTCAAAGCTACATTCCAAACTCCCTAAAGACTATTTAACTGATGTACCTTGCCTTTACTGACTCAACAAGTAGTTTTCTCATAAGTTGCAAGTTGAGAAGAGAAGTGTGGAATGCATTATGCTTGGAATAGCATTTAAGAGACAGAGAGAGAAACTATTGGATCCACAGGCAAAACGATTTGGTTTGGAGATTGGCTGGGAAGTGGAAATGGGCAGGCCGTATCATTCTCAAGTGCAGACAGAAATATGAGATGCGGTGGTCGGTGTAGGGAGTTTGCCAGAAGAGAGTGGATGAGGACAGCGCAGAACTGGGAGGAGTGGAGGAGACAGTGGGAGGCCTATTTCTTTCAGTGGACCACCGTGAGTTGATTGTGATATTTATGATAAAAATAAAATGTTTAGAAAGTTCACCAGGACTCTATCAGTGTGCCAAATATATGTGCGTTTTGCAAATTACTCTACCAAGGAAGATTAAGGGACAAAAACACCAACCAACAGGAAGACTTTGGAAGATATGAATCAAAATAGAAGATCGGAGAACGGCATAATTGCTCATTTGGTGGAACACCACTGGGAAACAAATATATATCAGAGCTGAAGTTAGGCAGACTCAGAGGTGATTTTTTGCTTCTGTATGTACTATACCCGCACAGTATTTTAATTAACCTCAATTTCATTTCTAATGTCTTCTGAACACAATTTATAATATTGTTTAGTAAAATAAATACTTAAGAATGACATATATTAAATTAACTTAAATATTTAATATTCACAAATCTTGTCGAGTTTAATTGTGGATAAATAAATCAAATGCCATTGTTTCCACAGGTGGCAAGTGAATGCTATTTATAATATGAACAATATTATCATTACATTATGTAATTACATATATTCAAACATGTGTTAAATAGTGTTTCGCACAATATAGAAGATCGTCATCATTTCCTAATCTGCACCCAGGGGCATTGGTACTCCAATTGCAGTGCACCATACGAAGGAACAGATAAAAGGGTACTCGCAAAGATTCGCATTTGACCTAATAAGGCTCAGCCGAAATCAATTGAGGGTTATCACCAGAGCCCGCCCAGGGTACTGCAGATTAAACAAACATCTTGCTAGAATGAACTTTTCCGAAACTTCTGGATGTAGGTTCTGCAGTGCTGATGAGGAAACACCTATACACATTATATATGAATGTAATGCTTTACATCATAAAAGAAGCCTCGTCCTCGAGGCACCGCTGGTGAAACCTGAGGATGTTAAAGAGCTCGCCCCCTACGAGGGGGAGATTTAGCAAAATGAGAACTCTCGCCTTCCCCGCAGTAGCTAGGCTCTTTATAGACCTGGGCTTGGAGGGCGAGAACTATTCACGGGGACTTGTCACAATAGATCTTCACAGGTCGCAGTGACGTCAGGAGCTTGTATAGCACTGACCCCTCCACTTATTAAGATCCAATAAAAAAATGCTGAGAGGCTTCTTGTGTCGATGATCGACCAATGGACTTTGATCCCCCACCAGATACATTTTTTTATAAAGTCGAAATAACAAATATAAGAGACAAAACAGAAAAGGATCTGGACTATTTATTAAGTGCTCGTTTCATTTGTGATTGACTTCAACCAAAAAACGTCCAGATCTTATCTTGAGTTTACAATACGACAAAAACGAGACATCGGTAAACACAAAATACTCAGGCAATAGTTTGTTCTAAGCTGATCGAAGAACAGCAGTTCATTGTTTCTCAACTTACGGGTCGGAATATGAATTTTTGAGTTTACTCACTTGTGCATGGCCTGCGTCTCCACGTCATACTGTATCCTGAGCTGGCCGTACTCCGTGTAGACCCTCTCGGAGACGGCGCTGAGTTTAGCGAGCTTGGCTTCCTTCTCTGTGAGAGCGCTCTCCAGTCCGGCGTTGCGTTCCTCCACCAGCTGTAGGCGGCGCTCCAACTCATTCTGGGCTCGTTGACCTGGGAAGAAATACCAATAAAATAATCAAAGGATTTACAGATTTTTATACACAGTACATTAAGTGGACTTTAGACTTTTTTGAGAAGAGGATTCCTGGCAAGGTCAGGATAAAATATTGATTTAAATTGTGGTAAAGCCTTGCCACCGACTTTACAAAAGCCCTAATGGATTGTCATTAAATATTTACATACATTGATTAATTTAAAAAAAAAATTTTACAGATATTTCATTGATCCCAAACTTTCAAAATTTTCCTTCTTTTAAAAAACACGCAAATCCTGGATTCAAACTTAATATATTATTTACTCTTTTTTCTATGTTATATTTTGCTGCCCGTTAATAATGAGGAATATTTTTATGTTTTTTTTATATTTTTTATTTCCTTTTTTAATTACTATAAAAAAAAATACCTTATAATCTTTTGCAGAATATTTTCTTTTTTCTTTCTTATATAACACAAAAATATTATAACTGTCTATTTATTATAGGAGCAAAAATTCATAAACATTTCTTGTATACCCACGAACAGGGCATGCCTTTGTGGGATTTTTTGTTTACTATTATTACTGTTAATATGTATTTTATTGCTATGTAATTACATCAAATTAAGTATAAAAAAAAGGATAATTTTTGTTTTACCTCTCAAGTATATTGTAAAAAAAAACAAAAAAATAATTTAAAAAATTGTCTGAACATAACCTAAAAATAGCCGAAATTATTTTTAATGAAAGTGGGTTTGGTAAATATATTTTAGGCATGATTTTAATTATTTAAAACTAAACTGCGAAATGGCCCAATTACAGTGGTGAATAACAGCACAGAACACCCGAATTATATTGATTTTTGTGCTCTCACCGGGAATTGAGCCCGGAACCGAAAGCGTCTTAACCACTACGCCACGGAAGCCGCCGACGTGTATCAGTGACGACCGATGATACGATCGGAACGAAGGGTTAAAAACCCAAAATATTTGCGGTATGTGATGCGGAAAGGTTAATTTTAGAATAAGACGCCATTAAATTTGACAGTTGTTGATAGTTGATACGTTGATACCATCCCGCGCCGCCAAACGTACGCAGAATAACGAGACGTGTTCGTCATTTGAAATTCTAACGGTGCGTTCCGAAAATAGTACCGCTGCACGTGGTTAGTGGGAGTGGAGGATGGGCGGGCCGTTACCCCCACAAATCAACAATCTGATGGTGCCTACCGCCTACCGCACATTCACGGAGACTGGACCGCTGTGCGCGCGCAAACCACGAGCCCACTGCGTGATATCGCATGATTGGCCCGTTTCGCACCACGGCAAAAATCTACACGCCGTGATACGAGGGTTGTCCGTAAAATAAGTTTCCTTATTTTTTTCACAATGAAAACCATTTTTATTTACAACGAGCAATACATCATTGGAAAGCTTAGACTTTCAGCTATTTTTCTACATAGTCTCCGTTGACTTCGATGCACTTTTTCATCCCGGTCACCGTCTTTTTGATTCCCTGGTCATAGAAGTCTCCAGCCAGGCCGTGAAGGTTCTTTCTTTCTGGTGCTCAAAGTGTTAAAAATCACAATTTAAAAAAATATATACAATGACTTTAAAAAAAAAAAAAAACCATTTTTTTAAAGCTTACCATGAGGAATGTTCCTCTGAAGTTTCGCGGTCTGGCCCTGAAAAACCGTGTATACGGGGTGTTCTTTAAACCCCTGTCACATCCGAAACCACGATGATCAGTATAGGCAAGAAGACATATTAGCATATTTTAAAAAAAATCATATTTTTAGAAGATTTTTTAAAAATAAAATTTGAAAAAAAACAAATGGTTGCTTACTTCTGCAGGGGAGAAGCGAGGAGGGCGCGGCCGTGTGGTTCAGACTCCCTTCTCCCCCCTCCTCGTTTATCCCCTGCAGAAGTAAGCAACCATTTGTTTTTTTCTATATTTTATTTTTAAAGATTTTAGTCGTTCTAAAAAAATCTTTTTATGCGCCAATATGTCTTCTTGCTCATACTGATCATCGTGGTTTCGGATGTGACAGGGTTTAAAGAACACCCTGTATATGTGAATTGAAATAATTTAAAAATTGAATTAAAAATTAAAGAAGAATGATCAATTGAATATGGTTAAGAATTTCATAATGCTCATTTAATTGAGTGACTCGAGGAAAATGATAATATAAATTTGAATAACAGACGAAAGACGTTGGCCCTACACAAACGTTATATAGCGGGCCCGATATTGTCCCTTCCCACGCTCGGCTCACCGCTCGGGAGTTCGGGATCGAATCCCACGCGAGTCACTCTCAGTTGTAACGAAATAAACATCATTATTTGTGAAATGGTTGCGCCATTACAAAACACGAAACCCGACGGCTAAGTGTTAAAAAGAGGGTTTCTATTCTGCCCACGCCATCATTAAGGCGGCCCTTCACGCTGGTCAATACGTTCGCCAGTACGTTGGCAAAGTCGTATTGGTAAACGTGTCGCGGGAGAATTTGCGGCTTGCGGCTGGCAGAGCTACTAATAGTTTAATTTAAGCTGGCGCGTTCAGATAACTCACACTAACGCATTTAAAATCTACAGGAAGTTGATTTTAAAAAACGTTGTATTCAATTTTAACCAAATATGCTATCTTTTTTTAAAATTCGGTGTTAGATTAGAGGGTTGTGTATATAAAAAAATACAATGGGTTAAGAAAATGTAATATTAATTTACTAAAATACTCTGTTTCATTATTTTATATTTTTCAAATCATTTTTCAAAATGTTACATTTTACTAATTATAGTCCTTCCAAGAACAAGGGGCAATTTAAATTCGAAAAAATGTGTTTTTACTATTGTCAATTACTCTAGAACTAGAATGCGAACTTCTGTAGATTGTTTTAAGTATAAAAATAACAAGATTTATTGTTTATCAATAAGTGTGTAAAAAATTTTTTTCGATATAATTTGAACTGTGTATTTTAATTGCACCTTTTAATTATTATTATGATATTAGATCAAAATATTAGATGAAAAACATGCTTGTTTAAAAATAAATGCTCGTAAATTTACGACATTTTCTTAAGTAATTGTTTTTTTTCGCTCTAATCCAAAAGAGATTTTTAAAAACATTAAAAATAACAATGTATATACGAGTAACATCGAGATTTTTTAAAATCAGTATTCTATGCATTAAAAATGTTTTTGTGTAAGTTTTGTGAAAGCGCCATCACTACATAAAATACCTACAAGTTTATAAACCAGTGTTTTTAATCCATAACTTAATACTCGTACATATTATTATATTTTTACTATTAAGAATCGCAGCGAAATTCAAACGAACGCAGAAACATCCTGTGTATATTGTATGACCATATCATTAGCAACTAATAAAGCAATAGTTGTCTATGTTACACTCATAAGCGCGTCTGAGCGCGAGAAACACAGAGATTATTTTCATAATGCGTATGCCGTACGATGTCGTACCATGGGCTTATTTACGGATACTGCACAATGCGTATGTGTAAGTATAGCGCACGCGCCAGCTTATAAAAATCCACCAGTACACACGCGCTGGTAGATGCGCTTGCGCGCCATCCACGCAAGTGAGGGCGCACGTGATTTTTTGCGCGCTTTTGTTGCCTCACGGACAGATACTGAACGACTCGCCAACGTGTGGGCAGTTTAGTAATTTCGTTGCCAATACGCGCGCCAGCGTACCGGCCAGCGTGTAGAGCCGCAGTAATTATAAATATTCATCATCATTCCCTTTCCCCACCCGATGGTGCATAGGGCACTGGTTTGGTACACCAATCGCGGCATATCTCGATCAATTTTGTTACATGAAGGTAAGGTGATCAGTCTTCGCAGTCTTGGTCTTCTTCTACAGGTAAAATCACTAAAATGTTTTTCCCAACGCTGGCTGATGCAGCAAACTTCCGTCGTCATTACCAAAGTACTTTCGAAACGACACAAATTTTTACCGGACACGGAGCTATGAGAAGTTACCTAAATAGGTTTAAATTAAGGAATGATGACTATTGTCCATGCGATGATATTTCTTCACAGAGTATCGAACATCTGTTATTTCAGTGCCCATTTTTCAGTTTACAACGCCATAATCTTGAAGCAGAATGCAGGAAAGATGGAATATCCTTAACAGATATCCACACTGTAGTTAAAAGTAGTTATCACGCGCCATTGTTCTTGAACTTTGCAACAATGGTGATTGGACTCATAAAGGTAATAAACCAAAATCAGTGATCGAACATCCCATTTCCAAGACAAACAAAAATGATTTTTTCCGAGTGCCTTAGCCTTGTACATGGCACGTAAGGCTACTAAATACTGGGGTCCAAATATATACTTAAAAAAAGATCAGTCTTACGCTTCAGGTACCAGTCCAGAGACTATGAAATATTCTAGTGTAAAAACACCCCTTTAAATAAATATTTTATATCAACCTTATAAAATACTTAAAATAAATATAAAATCCAGTAGCTCAATCACAAATAACTATCGACGTGATTAAAAACATGCTAAGCATTTGAGCGATCACAATGAACAATAATGAGCATGCTTAAGTTATCGCAGTCATAAGTCAACGCTCGTGTCGGTTTGTTTTTTGTATTGCTCGTAAATAAATACAGTTCACTGGCGAAAAATCGACGTTTACCATAAAAAAATAATACACTATATTCCATTTGCAAAATAGTAAGGAGTAATCTAATACAAAAGAGTGAAAATTTAATTACAATTACTATGGCGACTGCTTTTCTTGACATTTTGGCTTGCCAACCGCCAGCCAAATGCAATAAAAAGCATTATAAATAATAAATAACTAAATAAAAATAGCACTTTTGGAATATTTTCCATATTTACACCGGTAAAATTAAAATATGTGATGGCGCAGCAGGATTATACGTAGCAAAATGAAAATATTTTGACATTTAATATTAGGACAGGTGTTCAAGGATGTTCCATTGTGATCGCGAATACGATAAACAACCATGGTGAGAAATTGTTATCACGTCGCTTATTAGCACGTCGATATTTATTTATGATTGAGCTACTGGTTTGATATATTGTCACAATATAACGCGATAACTATCATAATAAATAATAAATAACTCAATAAAAATAGCAGTTTTGAAATATTTTCCATATTTACACCGGTGAAATTCAAATACGTGATTGCGCAGCAGGATTATACGTCGCAAAATGTAAATATTTTGACATTTAATATTAGGTGTTTACGGATGTTCCATTGTGATCACGATTAAGATAAATAGTCACGGTGAGAAATTGTTATTACGTCGCTTATTAGCACGTCGATAGTTGTTTGTGATTGAGCTACTGAGAACGCGTGAAAAAACAAGTAAAGTTTTGTTTTTCCTAATTATGTATCTCGAATGCAAATAACGCCAATACGCACAATCCAATGTTAATTCTTTTTTAATATATATATTTTTTTATTTATTTTTTATTTATTCATTTAACTTTTTGTACCTGTTATTTGTACATTGGCGGGCTTATTGCCAAATGGCAATTTCTTCCAACCAACCAATAAAATAAAAGTTTTATTTTTATAATTCAAGTTACAGAACATATTCAATAGAAAAAAAATATTAAAAAGCTAAAGATTTATAAAAATAGAAATAAACGTATTTGTTTATAAATGACCTTAAATCAAAACTATTATTCAATGGGAAAAAGGAAAAAAGAGGAAAGAGGAAAGGAGGAGAGATTAAGGAAGAGAAAGGAGATTATTAAGAGAGTGCCTTGAGAATTAGAACGAAGAGGTAAACCATGAACTGATAAGCGTTGAAAATTTTCACGCAGGTATATAGGAGCGTTAGGACGATGAAGTACATTGAACAGAAGTGAGTGGGAGTGATAGTCTCTCCGCTGTCTAATTTTGAGCCATTTCAGTTGCCTAGGATAATCAGAAATGTGGTCATATTTCCTAAGACCAAAAATGTACCTTATGCATGTATTCTGAAGTCGTTCAAGTTTATCGAGTTGCTCACAGCTTAAATCAGTCATGGAAACATCAGCGTAATCTAGAATGGGTAGTAGTAATGCTTGTACAAGGGTGCATTTTTAATGGGTAAGAATTTTTGCAACTTTCCAAGTGAGTGTAGACTGAAAAATATTTTGCGGCTTAATTCATTAGTATGAGCTCGCCAGCATTATATTCGGATGAGAAAGGGTTCATTAAAATGAGATACCAATTTCCTTTTTCCAAAATCAATGTTGTGATTGATGTTAAAATGAGATAAAAAAAAATCTTGATTAGAAGTAATGAATCATTACGAAATATTTTCTCGAGAAAAAACCGGCATTTCTTGACCGGCAACCGGCAATTCTTGACCTATTGGAGCAAACATGGGCATAAACTTGCATACACATATGGAATAATTGGCGCAGATAATCGGCAACTAATAATTACACATGTTTTTAAAACGGGCAACAGCTCTGTCGGTCTCTCGCTGAATGGATGGCGAAAGTTTGCAGTATTATTGTACTGGAACTGGTTTCGTGAAGAGCTATCGGTAACAGTTGCAACATTGACCCGAGCGTGTATAATATACATATTACAAGTATGAATGTATGCGGAGTAGACGCAGTCAAACATAAAAGGGCGTTGATACGAGGACGATACGACGATAGACGATTGAGCTACTGGTCGTGATTAAAAAATAAGACAAAGTTCCATTATATAAAAACCCGTCACTGTTAGAAAAAAAATCTAATAAAAATTGGCCCATATGTTGCCAAGTAGTCAGTATTTACTATTTTCCTAATACATATTTTAAAAATTTAAAACCACCTGTACATTAGTAGAGTTTTCCCAAAAAATAATATCATACTTCAAAATTGTCATCGTGTGAACGCGCACGGACAGGACCGTAGGACACTATAGTCCTTAAAATATAGCTTGATTAAAATGACAGCTGCCAAACTAATGTCACTAGTGATGGGAAATTACTGTTCATTGATCATGTACCGATCAGAACGATTTTATCAGTTTTTTCGTGCAAACCTGAAACTCTGTTTCCGAAAATTGATATAAAAACGCAAAACAAAGCATATTATGGTGGGTTTAAGACAATTATTTACTAAAAAATAAGACATTATGTACTTTTTTCATGAATAACAACAAATGAATTATTTTTTATTCGATCGATTTACGTTGATCAATTTGTCCATCTCTAACATGTTTGCAAAATGACGTAACCTTGTAAGAACGTCATTAATAATTATGCTAATTTTAGTTTTATTTAGTTTTAAAGCTGATTTTATATAATTATTTTGACAAATTACTACAGGGATGGAGAATACCTTAATTAAGGGAATATACTTTTACTTACTTTTTTACTTTTTTTTTGCACCACAACAGGCCAGGAGGCCCAATTACAGTGGTGAATTACATTACAGAACAACCAGGCTTGAGAAAAATCACATTTTTAAATTTTTGTGTTCTCACCGGGAATCGAACCCGGAACCTTCCGTGCGTGAGTCAAGCGTCTTGACCACTACACCACGGAGGCCGCCGAATATAGAAGTCTTAAGGAAGTATTAAGGTATTCTCCACCCCTGCTGTAATTTGTTAATCTTAATGACTCCTGAGGGGGTGAAATCCAGTCTTTTGTCTACAAACATTTGGACAAACTCAAATATTATAATTATTTTGATTTATATGTCAAGCATTGTATTAAAAAAATAAATTAACATGCCAGATACGAATGATTTTTCGTGTGTCAATATAAATCACTCCTTAGACGTCACTACAAAGTTATGTAGTCACTTTTGCTGACAACTGTCATTCTAATCAAGCTAGATTTTAAGGACTTCAGCGATTCGCTCGACGCAGACAGAGGTCCAAAGAGCGGTCATGGATCGGGTTATAACTAGAAATACCTCACCTTTCTCGCTCTTGACGAGCAGGCTCTTGAACTTGCGGTCCGCCTCCTGGTAGCGCGCCCGCCAGCGCTCCGCGTGCGCGCCCCCGCCCATGTCCTCGCGGGAGGGCTCTCGGGACGGGGGCGCGGGTGGCGGAGCCCGCGTCTGCGGCTGCGGAATCCTACAGGAAAAATACACACTAAATAAACCATACATGACTTTACTAATTCATACTCCATTTGCCCTGAGCATGGTCGCTTCCTGATGGAGAAAAGGGAAGTAATGTCGGATGGCCTGGGCCCCGATTGCAATGGGAAGCTAACATTTATCTTAAATTTTATCTACAAAGTAAAATTAAGTTTTCGGTATGAAAAGCAGAATACGCATACATTTTTTTTTCTAAACATGTTCAATTATAGGTTGCGGGCGAAGATACTTTAAATGTTCATGCAAATGCTCATCATGGTACCCATATAAACAGTGTGGAGAAGGTCCAACACAAGTGTTAAAGATTTATAAATTTCAAATAAAACATTTCAACTGAAGAGTTTAACTAAAAATGTTTAATGAATCAGTTAAAATTAATATGTATTAGTGATAGAAGGGAAATTTCAGATTTAGTGCTGCTTTTCAAGTTATTAAATAATGCTCTTGACAGTCGTGAACTTTTAAATTGTGTGAATTTTTATGTGAGACAGCGTGGGACGAGACAAAATACTTCTTTTGCTGTTGATTTGCTGCATACCTATGTTATAATTTCTTATTTAATTTTTCTTTATTATTTCATTAGGCGGCCTCCGTGGTGTAGTGGTCAAGACGCTTGACTCACACACGAAAGGTTCCGGGTTCGATTCCCGGTGAGAACACAAAAATTAAAATGTGTATTTTCTCAAGCCTGGGTGTTCTGTGATGTAATTCATCACTGTAATTGGGTGTTCTGTGATGTAATTCATCACTGTAATTGGGCCTCCTGGCCTGTTGTGGTGCAAAAATAAATAAAATAAATAAAATGAATAAAATAAATAAAATAAATAAAATAAATAAAATAAATAAAATAAATAAAATAAATAAAATAAATAAAATAAATAAAATAAATAAAATAAATAAAATAAATAAAATAAATAAAACAAATAAAATAAATAAAATAAATAAAATAAATAAAATAAATAAATAAAATAAATAAAATAAATAAAATAAATGAAAGAAATAAAATAAATAAAATAAATAAAATATTATTTTCTGCTGATTTTATTTCATGTATCTATATTTTCTATGCTGTGTACAGGTGTTTTATTTCTTTATAATTGTTTTTCAATATTCTTTTATATTTTGTCAAAGGCGTAAGCCGTCAAAATAAACAAATTGATAAATAAATAAAAATACTCATTTTCGTACACAAATAACGGGTTTTCTTTACAAGACAGACAAATTGATCAATGTAATTTGATCGAATAAAAAAATAATTCGTTTGATAATGTTCACGAAAAATGTATAAAAATCTTATTTTTTGACGAATAATTGTATTCAACACACTATAATAGGCTTGTTTTGCGTTTTTATATCGATTTTCGGAAACAGAGTTTCATGTTTGCATGAACAAAACTGATAAAATCTATTTGACCGGTACATGATCAGTGATAAGTAATTTACCATCACTATTGACATGAGTTTGACAGCTGTCATTTTAATCAAGCTAAATTTTAAGGACTATAAAAATTTGTAGTGATGTTATTTGCCAATAAACGACTTACTCTTATATCAGAACAACTCACCGATGACAACTCGTGACGTCACCGGCGGAGTAATTTCAAAATTTAAAAAACCTTTAAAAAAAATCATAGCGATTATAATAATACATATTTTTTTATTTCGCTTAGTTTGACCATCTATCTCATTGAACAATAGTCCGTAATGGTTTTTTTATAAATTGTACATAAAACATATGTTAAAAACCTGGACAATTTATTTCCCGGGGACGCTCCGCCATTGTTGTTGGCGCAGTCAGGGTGGGCGGGAAACACCTGTGAACCGTTCATCTTGAAATGCCTGTTGTTCATGACTTGTTCCACTCTGGGTATAATTATAATGGCTTCGACAAATATTAGCTTCGTCCCATTGACTTCTGAGGCCCTTTAGCGATTTGCATTGTCGGAGAAAACCTGGAACAAACAATAAAATAATTATCATTTTACGTTTGATTTCATTTGTATTTCTTTGAAATTTAATTATTTATTAACTTATCTACTGTATTTATGTATCAAAACTAAATTCAATATCAACTGTACGTTTTATGGTAAAAAAAAAACAGAGCGCATTTGTTAATTTGCAAAGAGAGTGTATGACAAAAGAGATATCGCATGCTCAGTAGCTCAATCACAAATAACCATCGACGTGCTTAAAAACATGCTGAGCATTTGAGCGATCACAATGAACAATAATGAACATACTAAAGCTTTCGCGGTCATAAATCAACGCGTGTGTAATCTCCAAGTCAACGCTCGTGTCGGTTTGTTTTTTGCTTTCCTCGTAAATAAATACAGCAACAAATTACTTCGGAGAACGAACATTAAATTGCGTTGTTCCAAGGTTGTTCAATGATCTCCTATAAACCACCATTATTAATATGAAAGATCTTGAATTGAAGAAAAAAGAACTGAAGAAATATATTCTGAATACTTTATAGTTTCTGAAATATCTTCTAAATGCTTGTTAAACGGTAATAAACAAATATGTATAGTATAAATATAATAATGTAAAAAAAAAAACATGTCTTAAAAAAAATATGTCCAACCGAAAAGTCTTTAGATATAGTGGGTATTAAATTGTAATACCTTTGTATTTAAAAAAATAAAAAATAAACACTGTTCTGCAGCACTGAAACTGAACTGAAACCAGCTAATGACAGGTCATAAGCCCTGTGAATGCCTAGACTTCCACTTTTCCTTCTCTTAGATGTTATCCATACTTTTAATTTTGACGGCCATTTTTAACGAGTTGTAAATAACTCACTATTAGAAAATGGGAATCAAGTTGGGTAGAGTGGGATTCGAACCACGGACTTTTGAGCCGTGAGTCCGAGATACTAACCACGGGACCGCAACCCGATTTTGAAAAAGATGAGTGTTTTTGTAACATCAGAGGAATCACCCACAACATTTTTAAAGAATTGGCACGAAACTCCGTGTATAGCGTGAAATTAAAGAGCTTAGCGGTGGTTTTCAACCAAGGATAGTAGCAACGCGCTGTGGTTAACTTCTTCCGGATCAATATATACAAGAAACTAAATATGTATACAGGAAGTTTGATAGAGAGTGGAACAAAAAAAAGATGGATAGAGGAGGTCATTTGAAACAAATTTGCTGTAGTGACCGGCCTCGAATGTCACCAATTTATTATTACGATTTAAAAAATGTTTTTGTTTGAATTTTCCAATCTTGTGCCTTTAATAAAATAAATCTAAGGCTCGTATCACTGCTCTCAGCATTGAGAAATAGGCTTGTTTAGCTTTGAAACCGGTCAGTAGAAAAAAAAAAGTGGTTAAAAACAAAGTCGTTGGATTCGCCACATTAACTCTATGTGGACACATCTATATATGTTTTGGAAAATTCGGATAAATCCTGACAGGATGATTTTTTAGAAACAACGTTTTTCTGTAACGCAAATTCGATTAATTTATTAAAAAGACAAAATTTCGATGTTACGTACGATTTAAATGTATTATATATAAATGAAATAACAAAAGATTAAACTGTATCCATAAAAAAATAAAGTTTTTTTTGGATTTAACCAAGATTGATATAAAATGATTCAACTAGTTTTGAAGAAATTCAATAATAAATATAACAAATTTTTATCAATTCGGTCATTTTTGTCTATATAAGGGTTGTCAATATTGTGTCTTTAAAACAAATAAATAAATTTTAACTTGAAAATAAAATAAAAACAAAAGTAACGAGTCATCACATGCTCTTTGTCAAATGGAAACTAGCGGACATATTGAACAAATGCGCCACTCTGCTTGGCCACATCGGATATTGCTAGTTTAGAAATAAAACATGGCATGAGTGTTGCCGATTTTGACATGAAATTAAAAACTTGAATTACTTTAGTAAAACGTTGTATCTTTCCACTTTAGATATACACAACCTGGATAATCCTAATATTTTCAAAACATAATATTTTACTGAAAATGGATTTTACCGATTTTGATATCCACCAACACATATATAGCCCATTTGCTAGGATGAGGCGTTCGGATTTATTTGCTACCTACGGGGCTCTGGTTAAGATGTTGCATTTGCCTACCGCGGGTACCGATATTGTTCGGGCGCCATAATAACAACTGAACTGGGCGAGTGTACATGTGATTTTTATATTCTCACTGCGATCGCAAAAAACATATTTTGCGATCAATAACTGCTAAATCCACTGTGTTGTGTAATTCGTCAAGTGCCCCTCCTTCCTGACCGCAAGATCGGATCCGATTCTGACTGCCGCGACAGAAGTACCAGACAATAAAGGTGCCAGAACCCAGAATAAGGTAGGTGATTGCAGTCATTGTATTTAGGGTTCAGTGGCAAAGTAAATAAAGGATAACGCATCCCGCGAACCAGCAATTCGAGCGTGCATCTGCTAACGGGCAAGTGGCGCGATCAGTCGTTTTATTTATTTTTTATAATATTATGGAGTTATAAAACTGACGCCAACTCGGTGAGTAAAATAATTGTTCTGATTTCAGTAATGGGCTCGGCAATCCGGGATAACCCGACGGAAACCTATGACATGTCTGCGTGGTCAGTGAAGATGATGTATTATTTTTAGCACTGTTAACGCACTTCTCGACCCGCCCAATGCGTCATGAATGTCAAATTAATTTATATTGATGCTTCCGTTTGCCGAGATGCCGAAATAATGTATTTTACTGCGAAAATCCCATCTCGTTTGTATACTGGCAAGAAACATGACGCCATGACTCAATAAATAACGTAAACATTTAGATTTTAAAATTGTTTGTTTTTATAAAATAAAGCTGCAGATAAAACGGAAATCAAGGCATTTACTGAGCTTATGATCTATCATCGACTGGGTTGATAACTTTTTGTGAAATCCTTGGTTAGTCTTTATTTTATTTCAGGCGCAAGTGATCACAATTAATTTTAGGTTCGATAAATACATAATCTAAATTTGTTGCAAAAGAGACGAAAAACATTTTTGAGAAGGTATTATGGATGTGTTGGCATTTACAGGGCTTATGACCTTTCATTGGCTGGTTTAAGTGGCCACTTTACAACAATACATTATAATAATAATAATAATTACAATTACTTTATCTGCTACATGTTTAAGGTAATGGATTTCTCTGGATTATTTCTAGTCTGCCTAACTAGGTACAACCTGTTTTAGGCAGACATTTTTATGCAAAATAAGAATAACATGACTACCTTCTAGTTAATTTGTTAGACAGTTATACAATATTTATTTATACTATTTATTATTTCAGAATGTATTTTAGCAAATTTTCTGATTTTTCTCTACCGAAACCCATTTGCATATACACTTTATAATTACAATTACACTTTATAACATTCAGCAATCTGCCTATGTTTAAACATCTACATTTCCTCAACTCTTCAATCTGTTGATTTTAGTGAAGTTAAAGAGTTGAAACCTTTATTGTTGTGAAGAGATTCATCTTAATTTTATTATTATTTCACATACTAGGCAACGTCTGAACACAGTTTTTTTATTATTTTATATTTCTTTTTATACCAGTGTGGGCGGGCTGAACACAAACGTTTAGATATACTCAAAACATTGTCGACAAATATATTTCATTACAGTATTTTGAGTTTGTCAAAATGTTTGCAGATAAAAGAGTCATCAAGATTAACAAATGACAACAGGCATTTACAGGGCTTATGACCTGTCATTGGCTGATTTAAGTGGTCACTTTGCACACTGTGTAACATTCTCTGTGTAACACTGTGTAAAATGTGTAAAGTGGCCACTTAAACTAGCCAATGACAGGTCATAAGCAGCCTTGTAAATGCCTATTGTTCCAAATTCCCTTTATCCCTGTTGTAATTTGTTAAAAATAATTTCATCGAATTACTGTGAACCAGTTTATTTATAAAATAATTTAACTTGACATTGGCAAACATTTTATTAATAAAAAAATCATCATTCCCTTTCCGCACCTAATGGTGCATAGGACAGTGCATTGGTACACCAATCGCAGCGTATCTTGATCATTTTTGTTACATGAAGGTAAGATGATCAGTCTTACGCTTCGGGTGTCAGTCCAGGGACTATGAAATATTCTAGTGTGGAAAAAAAACAAATCAAATTAATAAACCATCTCGCCGTTTCCCCGTAAGGGTAGGCGTAGGCAGAGAGGATAGAACGCCACATCACTCTATCTTTGCATACATATCTCGCTTCCTCTACATTCATACATCTTCTCATGCACGCGCGCCGATTATTCCGACTTTTGACATGTCCATCTTCAAGTATTTGTTGGATTTGGTCATGCCATGTCTTTCTCGGTGTTTCTTTATTTCTGCATCCATTAACACTCGCATCGTAAATATTTTTAGCCGTTCTTTCGCTGTCCATTCGCTCTACATGTCTAAACCAACGCAAAGCTCCTTTCTTGATTTTTTCGATAGTGCTTATCTCAGTCTTACAAAATGTACGGATCTCAACATTTGTGCATCTATCCTACACAGTTTTACCACACATTCGCCCGAGAGATTGCATTTTGACAGCATTCAGCCTACTTTTATCCCTGTTTTTCCAAGTCCAAACTTTGCTCCCATACATGAGGGTCAAGACCAGGACTCCATTGTGAACTGCTAATTTTTCCTCTTGCGATAAACATTTATTTGCCAAGGTTGATTTAAGTGCACCGTATACTCTGTTCCCGGCACTCACCCTCCTTTCGATATCTTTCTCAGTCATTCCATCACTATTAAACATACTTCCCACATACACAAATTCCTCTACTTGTTTTAGTATAACAAAATTCACAGTGATTTCACATTTAGTCATACTTTTATTTCTTTCAAAAACCATCACATTCGATTTATCGACATTCATCAGCAAATCGCTTCCCTCGCATACAACTCGTGGCAACAATAGACTTTTGTTACCACGAGTTCCAGTTCCTCTTTGTTTTAAGTAAGAAACACGGCATCATCAGCATACAAGAGACAATTGACAGTTAAATAACCCATTTTTGCTCCCATTTTTAAGCCTTTCAGTTCTAAAACACCCCTTTAAATAAACATTTTATATCAACCATGTCGGGAATAAAACCCGAGACCTTTTGCATGGTAGTATGGTAGGCAAACGCGCTGACCCGCGAGGCCGACGAATAAAAAAACTAATATATAATTTTAAAACCTCTGTCATTAATGCTTGTGAATAAATAGAGTTAATTTTATAATAAAGATACCAGTGTCAAAGACGTCGCGAAAGCGATGAAACCGGCCACTGATTATTCCAAATTTGAGGATGTTTTGCTCATTTTTTATTTCTAATGGATACATATTTGAAAACTAATTGGTAGTACTTTTCTAAAAGAGGTCATTGGTACAAGAATATATACTATGAATAAAAATCCTTGGTATTGAGGTTAAAATATGAATATTTTAGAACCACTAGAAGTCAATCGATAAAACGGTTAATTTTTAGTACAAAAAGTATGAAATTTGTTATTTGGTAGTTTTGAAGTAGGCGCTAGGCGCGTGCTAACAGATGATAATCCTAAAAACGCCGAGAAACCTAATTTCGTTTAAAATATAATTATCGTTTTGATTTGAAATGAGGGCACATTTCGGGATTTTAATCAACAGGCGGAATTGCTATAGGCACGCTATAATTTACTATACATTTTTTAAAATAATTAAAACTTGAATTATATTCCCAGGAGTTATAAAAAAAAACTCATTAAGGACCGTACATGGGAAGAAAACATTTTTGTGATAATACATAATATCATACATAGTTAAAACATCCGAAATAGTAAGAAAACATATTATTTGAAACATAAAACACAGTTCTTCACACCATTTGTATAAATTACATTTATAACTATCACTAATTTTTCAATTGCGATTTTTTTTTTATTTGCATTTGACTTTTCGTATTTTAGCTCATCGGGCAGTTTAGTAAATTCGGAATAATACAATATAATTTAATGTTCTACAGCCATAATTATTACTAATTTTAGGGATCACTATAAGCCATCATTATAAGCAAAGCGGGTGTTGGGTGATTATGGTTTTGATGCAGAACCACAACATTTCGTGAACTGGCAGAGTTTTGAGTGATCTGTAAAGGAGTCTTTAATTATCTCTCTGATTTAAAAATTCTGGTGGTACGACTTTCTTAATAATGAAATACTGTAGATCCTGCATAATTTTGATATTGGTTCTGGTTGAATGGCCTTACGCTTTCATTCCATACAGTATAGACTCGACCAGTAAAAAATAGATAATTCTTAGTGTACATTTTGGCAATATAAAATACAATGACAATATTTGAGTTTTTCCAAATGTTCGTAGACAAAAGACTGGATGTCACCCCCTCGGGAGTCATTAAGATTAACAAATTACAACAGGGATGGAGAATACCTTAAATAAAGGAATATGGAAGTCTAGGCATTTACAGGGTCAAGTCAAGTCTTTACATTTACACATTCATTCAAACACACATAACACACTGTGTAACATTCACCATTTTGCCTATGTTTGAACATCCATATTTCTTCAATTCTTCCATTTGTTGATTTTAGTGAAGTGAAAGAGCTGAAACCTTTATTGTTGTAAAGAGATTCAAAATGGTGAATGTTACCAATGTGTGTAAAGTGGCCACTTAAACCAGCCAATGACAGCCCTGTAAATGCCTAGACTTCCATATTCCCTTATTCAAGGTATTCTCCATCCCTGTTGTAATTTGTTAATCTTAATGACTCCCGAGGGGGTGAAATCCAGTCTATTGTCTACGAACATTTGGATAAACTCAAATATTGTAATGAAACCAACTGGTCCAAGAAGAAGTTTAAAAATTGAAAAATTGTTTTCAGGCGTTGCCTAGTATGTGAAATAATTCAGTCAGATGAATCTCATTACAACAATAAAGGTTTCAGCTCTTTAACTTCACTAACATCAACAAATAGAAGAATTAAAGAAATATGGATGTTCAAACGTGGGCAAATGGTGAATGTTACACAGTGTGTAAAGTGGCCACTTAAACCAGCCAATGACAGGTCATAAGCCCTGTAAATGCCTAGACTTCCATATTCCCTTATTTAAGGTATTCTCCATCCCTGTTGTAATTTGTTAAAATAAAATTTATAAAAAGTGGTAACAAGAGATTGTAGTCTATAATAAGTTTAAAAAATTTGGCAATCCCATTTGAAATTATGATCAACATGAACACCTACATGCCTATATTCCTTTTCACAAGTTATAAGCTCGTAATTACAAGGATTCTGAGGATGTTAGGACAACGTAACAGGGCATAAATAATACCTTTCGAACGCAATGGCAACGAGTTCACAATTTAAACTAGTATTTTCTCAAAGCTTCGAGAAAGCTCTCTAGAATAGGAAGTATTTGATTCGGAATCTTCCCTAAGCCGATCGTGGTATTTATAGGAAGCATACAATCACTATAACAACGTAGCATAGTAAACACGAACACGCGTGCTATCTGCATCATTATGTCTATTTTAGTATTCATCAGCTGTTTATATTTGGTAACTGGTAATTGGTTACCAGTAACTGAAATCCAGTCCATTTTGTAAGGCCTGAATCCTTACAAAGTTTACCCAAAGAAACATTTTATTTTTATTTATTTACATACATAAGTTTATTGTACATTATTTGAGACATAAGTCCCAACTCCATGGGACTAAAAGTCCTGTGTTGAGATTGGACTAGCAATTAGTTGACACAGACACGTGAGTATATCTCAGTAGTCAGATGGCAGAAGGGACCATCTGTATTTTTGTCTATGTTTAAGTTTTCAAAAGTTTTAATTAATATTTCAGTAAATACACGCATAAAAAAAATTAAAAAATCAGCGTCATTTAGGATGGTAATTTATTATTGAAAAGCAACACTAAAATATTTTAGTTTGTGGATCAAAGTCTTGAAATTGAAACGTATTTCAGCTCTCCTGAACATTTTTGAAAATTACAGATGGTCCTTTCTGCCATCTGACTACCGATCTATATAACGCTGAATAAGGAAATCGTCGAGAAAAGAGAAAAGAGGATGAAAGGCGAGTTTTTGGCGCCTCAAAGCCAAAACCAACCAGCTAAGGGAAGGTGACCCCGACAGAAAAATCCACCAAAGACAGCGGGAAACCACTCTGGTCATCTTTACCCAGGAATCACTATGGCGAGTACATCAATGAGCAGTCGTCCTGGCTGCGAAATATAAAAGTAGCGCAGGACAGATACATATGCTTTCGCTGTAGTGATCGCCAACGTCGGGGTGACCCGGCAAGGCACGAGAAGACGAAGAAGAAGGAAATCGTGTAGAGATAAGTCCGCCTCGTTATGTGGTGTTTGACGCATTCGCCTACCTTTGTATATATAATAAAAACTAGTGTAAATTACATAATTTTATTTACACCAGTTTATATTACATCAAACAAAACTTAAATTCATATAATTGTTATTACCTTATACTTAAATGCTTTTAATTTAAACTCTTTTATTTCCATAATGATATAAAATCATGATTAACAACTCCTGCTTGCACTTGTATATGACATAGAAATTTGTTTGGTCTCTCACCAGTCTGACGATGTCGGTCACGACGAAACCCGGTCACTGGTAAAAATTTATAAATAAAAGTGGAATAAAACTATACAGGGTGTTCTTTAAACCCTGTCACATCCGAAACCACGATGATCAGTATGAGCAAGAAGACATATTGGCACATTAAAATATTTTTTTAAAACGAATAAAATTTAAAAAAATAAAATATTAAAAAAAGCAAATGGTTGCTTACTTCTGCAGGGGTGAAACAAGGGGGGGGGAAGGGGGGAGTCTGACACTGCGCCGCGCTCCCCTCACTTCTCACCTGCAGAAGTAAGCAACCATTTGTTTTTTCAAATATATTTTTGTTTTCCATTGTTCTAAATATTTTTTAAAATATGCTAATATATCTTCTTGCCCATAATGAGCATCGTGGTTTTAGATGTGACAAGGTTTAAAGAACATCCTGTATAGTATACGTATTTTTATTATTATAGTTAAAATGCAGTTCCACCAAGAAATGTCAGTAGAAAAACTCAATGCTCTAAAATGTTTAACATCTGTGAAAAGAAGTAAGCAAAACTTATACAAACAAGGAAAAAAAACAGATTTAAGTAAGAATAATTGAAGATGAAAGTAGACTGAATGCTGTCGAAATGCGATCTCTCAGGCGAATGTGTGGTAAAACTATGTACGATAGATGCACAAATATTGAGATCCGTACATTATATAAGGCTGAGACAAGCATTATCGACAAAATCAAGAAAGGAGCTCTGCGCTGGTTTGGACATGTAGAACGAATGGACAGCGAAAGAACGGCTAAGAATATTTACAATGCGAATGTTGATGGATGCAGACCGAGAAAGACATGGCATGACCAAAGATGGACATGTCAAAAGTCGGAATAATCGGCGCGCGTGCATGAGAAGATGTATGAATGTAGAGGAAGCGAGATCTGTATGCAAAGATAGAGTGTTGTGGCGTTCTATCCTCTCTGCCTACCCTTACGGGGAAACGGTGTGATGGTTTGTTTGTTTGTTTATAATATTGTATAATTGAAGATTGAAAACCGTAAGCATTGTGAGTCTACAGTCTACAGTCTACTGAGTCTACATACATTATAAATTATGAGTGAGCAGATAAACCACAAAACCGCAGAATATAAAAGGAGTCTACTACGTTCTAATATTAATTACTACTACAGTTAGCATAATATAAGAAAATACCACTGTATAAGATCCGGGAATAAATTTGTAGTATCGATTCTGTCTTTATTATTTTATTTTATTTCATTTTATTTTATTTTTTATTTTTTTATTTTATTTTATTTTATTTTATTTTATTTTATTTTATTTTATTTTATTTTATTTTATTTTATTTTATTTTATATTATTTGGGATTTTTACAGCTATTACATAAACAAAATAATTAGAAAAATCTTAACAATACTAAAGCCAATTAAAAAAATCCACTGTAAATATAATGACACATAATATATAAGAAAAGAAGTTTAGTAATTGTATTTGTGTGACGTTTGTATTCATGTGTATGTGAATGTGTGTATGCGTGAATGAATGAGGGAGAGGATACATGTGCGTGTGGGATTGATGAGGGAGAGGGTGCGTGTGTGTGGGTGCGTAAGTATGAAAAAAATATTTGCTTAAAACTTGTAAATTGTATTAAAAATGGTGCAATAAAGAGCTTAGTAAAAAGTTAGAAACCTTTTTGTTAAAATTCAAATGACGAAATGATATAAATTGTTTTTTTTTTTTTTTAAGTATGTTCAATTTCAAAACCGTATTCTGAAAAAAAAAGCGACTTCCATATTCCCTTCTCAAAAATGTTTTCTCTCTCTGTTGTAACAAATTTAGATCCAAATATGTTCATATTACAAGTTTTGTAAAATGCAATTTTGCCGTATATAAAATATAATATGTACACATTCACATTAAATATAGTAAAAAAAGAAATATTTACCCGAACATTGTTTTTTTTTTTCAATTTATTGAAAACAGTTCTCGACAAAATATGTAAGTATGAAATTACAAAATGATTTGTACACACATAATTAATAATAACGTTTCTACCTCTCTAATAGAGTGAAAACTGTGTTTAGAGGGAGTTCGTTTTCCATTGATTTGTATAATATACACAACCTGTCCCAAAATTCAACGATAAGCGGGCACTAGCGAGTCGACCTGCTCATGACTACTCGAGAAAAAAAAAAGAAAAAAAAAATATAAAAAAATTCGGACTTAAAAAAAATATTATAAAATCTGTCGAAAATTAACACCCTCAAGCTATTTTGAACTACCCTGACCGCAATTTTTCAAATATTTCTGATTATTTTTTGTATCGGCAACCAAAGTAGCACTGCTATCTATCACAACCCTTAGAAATCCCTGAAAGTCTGTAATGTTTATACAAAAATGAAACATAATTATTTTTTTCCCTAAAATTTAAAAATATATTACTTTTAGTTCCCTTTCACGCATCGTGGTGTAAAAAAAGTATGGAGACTAATATGGCAAGTTTTTTTTAAAAAACTAGCGACTAAAAAAATACGCGTACTATCTCTAAACAAGAAGCAAATTTCATTAAATAAAAACAAACTATCCTTCAATCATTTACTTAATTTATTGCAATATTAACATTACAGTAAATGTTCAAATTGTTTGCCACCGGCATTAATACACGCACGACATCTCTTTAAAAAAGATCTTTTTGTTCGTCTTGCATATATTCTACCATTGATATGATCCGCAGCCTGATTGATTTTTTGACGAAGCTCGTCCAATGTTGCAATGGGTTATGAGTAGACCCTGTCTTTGAGACAACCCTGATAGAAGAAATCCAGGGTCCAGGTCCAACCTGTTTTACGGCAGACATTTTTATGCAAAAATAAACAATAACATTAGTACCTACTAGTTAATTTATTATAAATACCATTTATTATTTTGGAATGTTTTTTAGTAAGTTTTCCGATTTTTCTCTACCTAAATCCAGTAACCATTTTATTACAAATTTATTTGATTGAATTCGGGTCATGGATTTGTAATGTTCGGGTAACATGTTGAATATTTTGGGGCCCAGAAACCTGAAATTTCTTTGCCCGAATTCAGAGTTTGTGGTAGACCCCATGACCCATCTTTTAGTTTGACTTCTGGTAGTGTGGGAGTGTTCCTTTTGAGATTTGGTAGAATAATTTGCTTTCACAAACATAATTATTCTAGATATACATGCTCATATGTATTATATTTTATTTACATTTTATTTTTATTATCTAAAACCGATTTCTTAAAATTATATTATATTCTAAAAGATAACAATTTTTAAAGTTCGAGATTAGCAAAAATTTACAAATCTGCTTTCCTTCCATACTTTTTATTTTTATTTGCTTTTTATATATATTGATAATTTATATGTTTATCTTATTATGTATTTTTGTATAATTTGTACGTGTGTACGTACTATTATTTGGCATATGATTTATTGCTCCTATTTCTTATATGTTTTACTATAATTGAGTGAATTTCTAGAAAACATAACTCAATTATCATTTCAATTATGCTTTTAGGGTGGGTCTTGTGTGTTTTTTTAATTTAAATTTAAATGTTTTAACATTTGCTATTTATTTTAAGATTTCTGGAAGATTATTTAAGTTTTTTCCCAAAAAATATTTTTATTTTTTGGAAAAATATTTTCTCGTACTAATTTATACCTACTTAAAATTTTACAAATAAAATTATATATTATATACGTTTCCTCTTCCGGTAATAGATACCGTTATATTGAAGGTGATGCTCAATAATTACACCACGATTTACCTACCTTTTTAGTAAATCTACAATAAATTTTATAATAACAACATTAGTCAGAATGATTAAACAATAATTCAGGAAGTACATTTAGGTACTACAGACGTACAGACGGTGCACACTCGCACTGAGACTCTGCTTACTCTGACTTAGCCATGATGTCATTAGTATGTAGAAGTAAGTAGAATGACAGTGATAAAACGGGTAAGATAAAGCAAAAGTGAGTGATTACCTATTATAAGTAATAGCAACAATATCGTCAGCGGAAATTTTAAATGCTGTAAGGCATGAAGTGCAAATTGTATATTGTATATAAAATTGATGTAGTTAAGTCCATCAGAGATTTAGGAGTTGTTTTGGACTATAAACTGGCATACAACGAGCATATAGATAATACAGTAACTAAACCACTTAAATTACTTGGCTTCATTAACAGAATATCGTCTGATTTTACTAATATCCGTACAATCAAAACTCTTCATTGCTCAACTGTTCGCCCTCTTCTAGAATATGCCTCCTAGAATAGTGGTCTGGTCTCCATTCTATGACAATCGCATAAATCACATTGAATCAGTCCAACATCGCTTGCTTCGAAAAGAAGCGTAGATGCTTGGACTAGAGAGAGGTAATTATTCTTATGCTGATATAGAGTCAATGTTAAATATTTCTAGTCTACAAAAACGTAAAACTAATATTGATTCCATATAAACAATCGGCATACTAAATGGTATAATCGATGTTCCATCATTACTGGGACAAGTAAAATTTTATACTCCGACTCGTAGATTGAGAAACAATGAAGTACTGTTCATCGATTAGTACAGAACAAACTATGGCTTCAATTCTCCTATGACCCGTCTTTGTCGTACTGTTAACTCAAGACAAGATGTGACATTGATGTGACATCATTTTGCCACCTGGTCCATGAAGAAGTATAGAAATTGAAAAAATAAGATTTTCAGGCGTTGCCTAGTATTTAGGTGAAAAAATTCAATTAGATGAATCTCACCAGCATAAATAAAGGTTTCAGCTCTTTAACTTCCCAAACATCAACAGATGAAAGAATTGAAGAAATATAGATGTTCAAATATGAGCAGAATGGTGAATGTTACACAGTGTGTAAAGTGGCCACTTAAACCAGCCATTGACAGGTCATAAGCCCTGTAGATGCCTAGACTTATATATTACCTTCTCTTAAATGTTCTTCATATCTGTTGTAATATGTTAATATAAACAGCTCCCCAGGGAGTTGAATCCAGTCCTTGTCTGCAAAAATTTGGACAAACTCAAAATATTGTTGATAAATCCACCTAGTCCATGAAGAAGTATAGAAATTGAAAAAATAACATTTTCAGGCGTTGCCTAGTATCTAGGTGAAATAATTCAATTAGATGAATCTCACCCGCATAAATAAAGGTTTCAGCTCTTTAACTTCACAAACATCAGCAGATGAAAGAATCGAAGGAATATAGATGTTCAAATATGGGCAGAACGGTGAATGTTACACAGTGTGCAAAGTGGCCACTTAAACCAGCCATTGGCAGGTCATAAGCCCTGTAAGATGCCTAGACTTCTATATTACCTTCTCTCAAATGTTTTTCATCTCTGTTGTAATATGTTAAGAGTAATTATTGTTTATGTTTTCAATTAAACTTTTCTAATTTATTAATTAATTTTCGAAGCAGCGTTACAACATAAAAAAACTAATTCTTTTTCCTAGCAGGAAGTCTAAGCAAAAGATGAGCATTTCGAATGGATTGTTATTTAGAAAGGTTGAATTGTAATATTTGTATTGTATTGTATTGTATTGTATATTGTATTGTGAAAGGATAAGGAAGTTCTCATACCAGTTACTAGAGTTTAGCTACGTATGAAGATGATAACAAAAGAAAATATAAAGCAATGGAAACTCTAAATTTAGTTTACATAACAATATAATAAGTAGAAAGTATTTATTTATTTAACTTTGTGTACATAATGTTATTTGTACATTGGCGGGCTTATTGCCAAATGGAAATTTCTTCCAACCAACCAATAAAATAACAGTTTTATTTTTATAATTCAAGTTACAGAACATATTCAATAGAAAAAAAAAAAAGATTAAAAAGTTAAAAATATATAAAAATAGAAATAAACGTATTTGTTTATAAATTACCTTAAATCAAAACTATTACTCAATGGGAAAAAGGAAAAAAGAGGAAAGAGGAAAGAGGAAAAAGGAAAGGAGGAGATATTAAGGAAGAGAAAGGAGATGTTTCTTCAGACGTGATTTAAACAGAGATAATGTAGTAACATCTTTGATGGTGGATGGGAGATGATTCCACAGTCGAGCCGCATGGACACTATATGAGTTAGAGAAGAAAGAGGAATTGTGTATTTACGTGTCAAACAGGCAGTTCAGACCCAACTAAAATCTTACTTCTTTAGATTATCGTACCCTCAATTATTTTAAATCAGAAAATATAATTTGTAACTTTAGCTTAGCTTTCAACAAGAACTGGGCGTGCGGCTAGGAATAGCAGGCGCCACATTCAACAGTATGAAGGCTGTCTGGAGATCGGATATTTACTCAGTGAAAACCAAATGCTGCCTATATAACGCCAGCATAACACCTATTCTCCTCTATGGATGCGAATCGTGGCACCTCACTAGGGCCAAAAATAGAAAAATTCCGAGTTTTGAGAATAAGTGTCTCAGAAGAATCTTGGGTGTGCGGTGATTTGACTTTGTGCGGAATGAAGTAATAAGAGAACGGACGCAGCAAACTCCTTAATACTATAAATTTATTGCCGACAAGAAGTTCTCTAAAAAGTATGAAAAAAATAAATAACAATGAAGTAATTTAAATGACGTCATCTGTTTTTCTAAATCAACCAATAATAGGTTGTTGTGATAGATTTCCGGTTTTCGGGAAACAAACCCGCCAATTAGGACAACTCACTGAAGAGAACTTGTCACGTCACGCGCGGAGTAAAACAAAACGAAACCTTAAAAAAGCACAGCGATGATAATACGATACCTACATAAAAAAAACAATTTTGGCTTAGTTTAATTGTCTATTAACAAATAAAAAAAATAAATAAAAAAAACCACCGAACGTCATCATTTTGGTTGTATGTGCAACTGCAATTTGGTTATGAGGAAGAATGACAATAAGCCCTCCTTACAATTTGCCAAACTCACAGTGAAAGGGGAAATGAAAGCAGTAGGGTTAAATTCAGTTACTTAATAAAAATAAAGTTACTGGATTTTTGACAAAAATAAGTTTTTTTATGAGCCAAACCGCTTGATTGCATTAGCTAAATTTGTTGCAACAGAAAGGGAAAACATTTTTGAGAAGGGAATACGGAAGCCTAGGCATTTACAGGGCTTATGACCTGTCATTGGCTGGTTTAAGTGGCACACACTGTAACATTCACCATTCTGCCCATGTTCCCCATAAAAATGTTTTCCCTCTGTTGCAACAAATTAATATCTAAATAACTCCTTAGGGAGGAAATTTATCCTGTCTGCAAACATTTGTACATAATCAAAACATTGTCAGTTGCATTATACCTGGACTGGCGCATAGAACGTAAGACTGATAACCTTACCTTCAGTTTAACTTAAATGATCAAGATACGCTGCAATAAATTGTAGGTTTAGTGCGGACAAGCTTAAAAAAAGGGTTATTTTTAAAGTAACGAGTAGGTACATGATATCATAATGGAAATGCTATCTTATCGGATAGGCAGTAAAAGTTAAATGATTCATATAACACGTTTAATGAATTATTTTTAATAACACCCGTAAAAATTCAATCAAAGAGCGATATATAATAAAAACAAATGAACGCACATACCTCTTTTGTTTTGAAATTTTCTTGTTCGCGCAGGACGAAAAATAACAACAAAGGAATACGATCTGAATCACGATAATGTTTGTAAAATATCCCTAGTAATCAATCGCCTTGATTTATTTAATAAATAGTTATTTTATTGCAATCGTCGGATGATGTACACAAAAAACCTGCCAAAACACAACAATTCGGCAAAATGTCGTCCTTCTGTCAACACACGCTGCACATTTCACAAAAACATAACACAAAACTGTAACCGACGCCTTTATTTTTCAATACATCACTCAATTGCACGATTAAAACGTCACTGAGCAGGTTTTTAAGACGGAATTAGAAGTATTGCACTGTAAAAAGGCGGTAAACAAAGAAATTATTGAATATTTTACAGGAGAGAAAACGCGCATACCCGCCCATCCGAACGAGAATCCAATACTAATCTAATTGGAACTTTCTGACTACGTATATAGACTCGTTTGTATGCGTTGGAACACGAATACAGGGTTGCCACTTGGAAGGTTATTGACCGGAGATGAGACTTTTCTTTTGTAATAACGGAATATTTAATACCGTCCTCTTTTACTGTTGTTTTGTGAATAACAATATTTTTTTAGTTTAAAAAAATAATTATATACATTATTATTTTCAGTAATCATATTATTATGGTGAACCTTAGCCTATATTTTAATTATAAAAAATATTTCGAGACGTAGGTATTAGCCTCATTCATAATGCGGCGTGTTGTTCATACGGTAAAATAAAATTGATTTTTATGGTTTAATTTTTATTTCTGTATTTTTAAATAATATGGATGCTCCCACTTTTCATTATGTTGTATACTAATTCAACGCATGGCTTTCGGTCTCAATGACTTTGGGATACGTTACTATTTTAAGCAATATAATTTATTATTTATTTTAGTAATAAAATAAATAAGTTTAAAAAAAAAATTAGAAAATTCCGCATCGAAAAATCATTTCGTCTTTTCACATAAATCATTTTCAAATTCTTGTATAAGTCATCGCCAGACAAAAATGCCTACGCTGGCAACACTTTTACACTGCGGTCACTATGTGAGCGTAGATATACTAAAATATACTAAAATACCATACTCAAAGTATGTTTTCTAACTATTTTCTTCTAGATTTCATTACATTTGTGTTCATGGCATAGGGAAATAATTTTTACTACATCCCTTACATAAGGATAATACAGATTATTTAAACCCTTTAAAAACGTTTCATTTAAAACAAATTGATTCACTATATAAAAAACGACATAAAACATAATCAAAATAACAAAAAAAAATTCGTGTTATATTATGCTTTATGGATATTTGAGGTATTTTTTCCCTGTTTAATCGATGACTTTTATTTGTTGATTTTACGTTCGATTCCCGACATAGTTGACAGACAATATAATTAATAAAAAGGTTTTTTATACTGCAACTATTTATATTTCTTGGACTTGTACCTGAAGCGTAAGACTTATCGTCTCACCTTCATGTATTAAAAATAGTTAAGACACGCTGCGATTATTGTTCTAATTCAGTGCCCTTACATAATATTAGGTGGGAAAAAGGAATGATGATGATTATTTTACAAATAAAATCATGTTAAACTCTACGCAATATAGAAAGCATACAACGTGCAAATAAAAAAAAATCCAAATAAATTTGTAAAAAACAATGATTTTTAAATATTATAAAATGTTGATTTTTCTTCAAATTATCGTACAAAACAAATTTGCCCTTATTATTTGTTATTTTTAATGTATTGTTTTGTTTAATGAAATATTGACATTATTGACAACCCTGTTATAACCGTAAGGACCGCTAGAGAAGTGTCATAAGTTTGTACTAAAATTCAAATAAAAAATAAACTCGTCAGAAGTTATAATAGTTTATCAATTTTTATCTTTTACTTAGTGATAAAACAGTGACTAACATTATGTTTAATGAATATTAACTACATATTCAGTTTCCCATTAAATAGCCATATTCTCATTGTTAAATTGATACAATAAATCTTTGTGATAAATATTATTTTATGTACCAATGTATATTATAATGTTTGATCCAGATAATATCGCGTTTTTTTTACATTTTTAAAGTAATAAAGGTCTATGAAATACTTTCCAGTAAAAAAATATCGTTTTGTTACGTAATAGTAGTATAAAAAATATTTAACAATAAATTACTGTAGTAGTATTTTGTTTTTGGCAATTGAAGGGGAAAAAAATAAACTTACTGTTCTGCAGAATAAAGGCTATGAGAGTAATTTTGAGAAAAAATAAATACACTGGAATAAAGTTGATGCTGAAACAAGCAAAAATTATGACAGTACGTCAACTAATATATTTTAATGTAATGTTTTTTGTTCATAAGATGATTAAGACTTAAAAGGTTTTTTCTAATCAATGTGAACATGTATATAAAACAAGAAATAAACATGAAGTAAGACTACCATTTCGTAGGAAAACAAATTTACAGAACTCGTTGATGCACCGAGCTGTACAGTTATATTATAAGGAAATACCATTAGAAATAAGAGAGCAAAAGAATATTATTTCATTTAAATGTCAATTAAAAAAACCTGTGTTTAGCAGATAAGTTTTAAAAAGTAATCTTATTCGTGTTAGCTTTATGGAAGTTTTCTTTTTAAGTGTACGTATACCTATTGTTTAGAAATGTTAATAATTAGTAAAAGTTTTAATAATAATTAGATATAAGTTAATATTAGGACATTCATTTATTATGTTTGTACTATTTAAAGACAAAAAAATATATATATACTTATATTGTATACCATTATTGTATTGCCCTTGTTTGTCTTTGTTACATAGTTTTATGTTATTTTTGTTCAGTTTCTTGTATTAAATTTCTTCATGTAACTGTTGTAATTAGCTTAGGCCGTATAAATAATGATGAAAGTAGTTCAATGCTGTCGAGATGCGAATGTGTGGTAAAACGATGTATTATCGGTGCACAAATGTCGAGATCCGTGAACTGTGTAATGGCTGAGACATGCATTATCGACAGAATCAAGAAAGGGGTGCTGCGTTGGTTTGGACATGTAGAGCGAATGGACAGCGAAAGAACGACTAAAACGATCTACGATGCGAATGTTGCAGAAACGAGGAAGACCGTGAAAGACATGGCACGATCAAGTCCATCAAATACTTGAAGATGGACATGTCAAGAGTGGGAATAATTGGCGTGCGTGCATAAGAAGATGTATGAATGTAGAAGAAGCGAGGTCTGTATGCAAAGACAGAGTGATATGGCGTTCTATCCTCTCTGCCTACCCCTACTTATTTTTCTAAAACTTCCTCAGATTTTCCTCATTATATGTCATTGTACGGTCTGAAGCTGTTTCCTTTGATATTAACATATTACAAAACAGAGATAAAGAACATTTTAGACGAGATAATATTGAAGTCTAGGGATATACAGGGCTTATGACTTTTCATTGGCTGGTTTATGTGGCCCCTTTACACACTGAGTAGCATTCATATTTGAACATCTAAATATAAAATGTTCTTCATCTCTGTTGTAATATGATAATATTAATAGCTCCTCAAGGAGTTGAATCCAGTCCTTGTAATATTGAAACTGAAAATATTGTTGTTTCTTTTGATTTTTACATAAAATTTTCTTCGTTTTTATGTAATCTTATTTTGTATGATAAGCGCTATCTTTTAACCGAAATTATTTTAGTCACTGGCTAATTTACCGCGTATTTTACGATAAATTTATACAATCTATAATCGATTGCATTATTGTTATTAAATCATGACGCAAAACGACAATCACTTCCTGTCATAGTTTTCACATAATACTTCCGATACTCGGTCAATTAAAATGCTAATAACATTATTGTTTTAATAATTAATTATTATTTCGATCAAAGAATATTGTTTCTGCAGATGGGGCCCGAAGAACAATGGAAAGTCAACAGTTATCTTAAATTTTATCTACCAACTAAAATTAGGTTTCCTGTACGAAAAAAATAAGTGTACATTTTTTTTCTAAACAACTTCAATTACAGGATCATTCCCTTTCCGCACCTAATGATGCATATGGTACATTGATAAATTAATCAAATTAAAATTAAATAAATATCCCAACTAGAAAACCTCAGACAAAACTAACTCTTTCATACCGATAACCATAGATCTAACTATAGTTTTCATTCCCCTATACCTAGAATTTTTAGGTCTGTCAACAAACATACCAGTCTTGATTTCTTGATAACAAGTTGTCTTCTTTAACACGATCACTAAATAAAATTCAATTATAAACACCTTTCTCCCGCTTCCACTCCGATCGAGACTACTATATACTATTGTGTCTTTCTTCCTTTATAATAATTTTCTATGTATAAATATGTCCTTAACGCTTTATAATATTATATATATTGAATCAGTCCAACATCGCTTGCTTCGAAAAATAGCGTGGATGCTCGGACTAGAGAGAGATAATTATTCTTATGCTGAAATAGAGTCAATGTTAAATATTTCTAGTCTACAAAAACGTAGAACTAAACTAATATTGACTCCATATATATGTTCGGCATACTAAATGGTATAATCGATGTTCCATCATTACTGGGACAAGTAAAATTCAATATTCCGACTCGTAGATTGAGAAACAATGAAGTACTGTTCATCGATCAGCATAGAACAAACTATGGCCTAAATTCTCCAATGACCCGCCTTTGTCGTATTGTTAACTCAAGACAGGATCTGGACTTTTTTGGTTTAAGTTTACAACGATTTAAACAAGCACTAAATAAATAGTCCAGATCTTGTCTCGATGTCCCTTATGTTTGTCAATGCTTCTTTCTTTTTTCTTTAAATGTTTTAAACTATTCTTTTATTGTAATGTTTAAACATTATAAATTGTATACATGGACAATGTCCGTTAATAAATAAATAAATAATAGTTTATATTTATCATGTTATAATTATTAGTTAATCAAATATCCCCAACGTTGGCAATCACTCTGCCGAAAGTATTTCTGTTCTGTGCTGCCCGGAAAATCTGCTCCACAGTCCTGAAGCCAATCCAGTCTCGTATATTACCCAGCCAACATCTGTCTTCTTCCAGCCCCTCGGTGACCCTCAATCTTGCCCTTCATAATTAAGCGAAGCAAGAGGTACTTTTCTCCACGCATTACATGCCCCAGATACGAAATTTTACGAACTTTTCTGGTGGTTAAGAGTTCTCTGTTCGTTCTAGCTCCACTTGTTATCCATTTTGGCCAAATGTTATCCATTTTGTTTTACCGACATAAATTGTTAAACCCGGCTGTTTTCCAAATGCATCCACACTATTTAACAGCTCCTGAAGATCGGTAATGGTATCCGCTGGCAAAACAGTGTCGTCGGCGTACCTGATATTGTTGATTACAACTCCATTGCTCTTTAGGCCTCTTTCATTGTTGTTCTGCGCATTCTTAAAAACATAGTCAGAATAAAAGTTAAAAAACGAGGGGGACAGGACACAACCTTGTCACACACCCCGCCGAATGGGTACTGCATTACAGTCACTTTAAAGTATTACGAAGATATTTCTTCGGTTCTTTTTTTCTCAATTGAAGATCTTCCATGTAATTATGGTTTGCGGGAGATCATTGAACAACCTTGAAATAACACAATTGAATGTTCGTTCTCCGAAGAAAAAGAAGACTCCGTAAGATTTCCTTACTTTTCGTGTGTTTTGCCATACTACAGTCTTAACATAACAATATGTACAGTTACTTCCTGGGCTTCTTTGAAACGTACTCGAGCGAATGCATTATTGTCTATGGAACAATGTGGAAGACAAAAATGCAAAAAAACCGCGTCTTGTCTTTATTGACTGCCGGCTTTTAGGCGCGGTGACTCATGTATATATCCGATTCTGTGGTTGCCAACCTTTGTTTTGTTGAAAAATAGTTTTAGTCGGAGATGATTCATTCGAATAAAAATAATCGAATGCATTCGATTACTGAATTCATTCGAATGAATTAGTAATTGAATGAATAAATAATAATAATGACGACGGACTTAAAAAATATTAATACCATCAAAACTCTTTGCTGCTTACTTGAACCTCATCTAGAATATGCTTCTCCAATTTGGTCGCCCTTCTAAAGGACTCATATTGATCATATCGAGTCTGTCCAACACCGTTTTCTAAGAAAAGTGGTATAGACAACGGTGTGACGCCTGCTCTCAGGTGAAAATCTTTAAAAACGAAATCAAGTACTATTTTGATATTTACTTTTCTAGAATTTATCAACTTTTTGGAAATAATTTTAAAAAACCGTAATATAAGTAAAAACGCAGTATGTCAATGAGAAAACTCAGCGATTTTTTTTCAAGGTTTTATATTTGTTAATGGACTATTAAACTAACACATTTAAAAATAAATAAATGTGTATCGTTTTATCAGCGCTATGTTTTGTATTTCTGAAAGTACACCGCGTGTGACTAGTGACGCCGCGTCAATCAAAGTAGTTAATTTTTATTGCAACATTTTTTTTTCATACATTTTCAAGAAACTTTGCAGTAGATTTAATGCTTTTATTTTTTACTGCGCGTAAGAAAACATATTTTGTATCTAATTTCCCGAAGGGCTGAATATTCTCGTGTCATGTCAACACAGAGTTTTTGCTTATGTATCTCTAGATATTGTGATTTTTCTAAAAAAACATAATATTGTTTTTCCTAGTGAAATATATATTTTTTTAAATTTCTGCTTTACATCAAATGGTTCGAAATTCATTACAAAATATTACCTCATATTTAATTCATTTTGTGGTTTTTGTCTAAAAACTACATTGCTTTTAAGGGCAGTAAACTTGAGGTCCCAGGTTCGATTCCTGGGAAGCTCGACATTAAATATTGATTTTAATTGTGGTTTTAAACCGCAATATTGTATTGTTCCTGGACTGACCTAAAGCGTAAGACTGATCACATTTTTATATGATATACGAACCCAATGCTTCATGTTTCATATTGTGCGAATTAGGATAGAACGATTTCATGGTTAAAAACTTTTTTTTTCTTTTTTTAAATTTATAAATAATTCCCACGAATCTGATATATTTAGTGTAGGGTATTGTTCCTATAGAACAAACCTTTTGAACTTTTTCAAAGTTGGTGAGTGGTAATTATA
The DNA here is from genome assembly GCF_059751315.1 of Micrasema longulum. Taxonomy (NCBI): domain Eukaryota; kingdom Metazoa; phylum Arthropoda; class Insecta; order Trichoptera; family Brachycentridae; genus Micrasema; species Micrasema longulum. The sequence continues at coordinate 169,672 of NW_028278195.1, forward strand.
TTTATTTATTCATGCATTTCATTATATATATATATGTATATAGTTTTTTGTTCACTTTGCCTAGCTGTATGAAACAGTACTTATGATTTTCTTTTTGTTTTTCTGTAGAATGTTTTATTATTTAAACTTTCTACTGAATATGCTGTATAATTTTTAGGTTAATTTTTTAAATATAAATTCTGTATAATTTTTGGTTTATTTTTTTTAATAAATCTTGGGTATAAGGTAATTCATGTTTAAAAAAATATGTATATATATATTAAGCCAAATATGTTAATATTATCTATTAATGTTTGTAAAAGGCAGATTTGCCGTTTATAAAAATAAAATAAAATATAAGTAACACAAAGTATTAAACAAGTATAATATCTTGAATTATATTCCCAGGAGTTACAACAACTCGATTCGGAACATAAATAATATCAAAATTTTAAAAAGAACACATATTGAGAACAACAAAGAAACAGAGCAAGTTGAGCACCTTTATAACTAAATATAGCACAACAATATACACGCTAAAAACCTTTTCCTATACAAGCAGAATAAATACATTAAAAAAAACGCTTTTAAGAATGAAAAAAGTAGTGAATCTACTAAGGGAGATAAGGTCATTAGCATCACATGCCACGCAGACGATGCAGCCATAGTGATGATGAGAACATATCCATCTCAGTAAGTAAACATCTGGATGCCTAAGAAATGTCGTATGGCACAATGAACACATGATTATTGGAAACATGATTCGGATATACAAAACGTGTGTCAGACCGATCATGGTGTATACAATAGAGGCGAAGATAGATAGAGAGTGTATTTAAGAATGTATTTATCATTGGAAAACCCCGTGCCGTGATATTTTTTGACAAAGAACAAGTTTTTTTTATGTTACGAATAAAATATATTGCACTATGCAAAAAAAAAGAAAACTGTTTACGATTTCTGAAAGTGGTAGAACAAAGATGCATTATTTACATGATTGAATCGATTAGGAATATTAATTATACGTTTTCTTCTCCGAACCATAACGTAAGTTAGTAGTTGTAACGGACGGTTAAAAATATGAATAAATATGCAATAATATAGTTAGGGCCCATAGTATCTGTAGGCTAAATGTTGGACCTACAATAAAGGATGAATATTCCACTTTCGGGTCTGACTTTAGCGATACCGGGGTACTGTAGAGTAGAAAATTATGTTACTAATTAATTAACTAATTATGAAGCTAAACGTTTGACCAATTATTGCCCTAAAAAGGGAATTTGCATTTTTTGTAAACGAGACTAAGGACTGCCTTAAAAAAGACATTTGTAAACGAAACTAATGTTTGCCTTGAAAAGGCATTTTGTAATTGATGTGGCGCGTGCGGCGGCTCCCAGCGAAGTGACCGAGCCGAGCGCCGGCACCTCCCCATATGCACTTTGGGGGAGGCGCGCCGGCCGGGAATAGTGGGGGCGGTATTTCCCCCCCCACTCCCGTATTAGCCTAACGCCGGTTTGGACGCAGGTAGCGGGAGCTCGCAACACGCCCTATATAATGTGTACATTAAAAATAATAAATATGAGTACGCCTCGAGACTTCACCTTAGTCAGATCGTTTTATTTCGTCACTCCGCCCGACCTCCCGCTCTACAACTGGATATACACCTTGGACTTGACCATCGCTTCACCCCAGGACTACGAACCAGTATCTTCCACCGACCTACGCAGTGACACCGGACTTGAGAGGGATTTCAAGACATCATAACTATCGGGATTTACGACCCCGAGAGCGACGACGGCAGCGAGACACGGCCAACACCTACCCCTTGCTTCAGGATTGTGGAATACAGTCCAAACTGTTACTTGTACAGTACAGTAGTAAAAACATAATTATTATTTTTATTACAATATTTTGAGTTTGCTCAAATGTTTGTAGACAAAAGACTGGATTCCACCCCCGTGGGAGTCATTAAGATTAACAAATCACAACAGAGATGGAGGTCATTTTAGAGAAGGGACTATGGAAGCCCAGGCATTTTATGACTCTACATTGGCCAGTTTAAGTGGCCGCTTTACGCACAGTCACATTCACCATTTTGCCCATGTTCGGATATCCACACTTCTTTGATCCTTTCATCTAAAATAATAATAACCAGAATAAGTGAAGGGCATGGGCAAACACAGAAAAGATGGGTCAACGACATCGTTTCTATTGCTGCTAAAACATAAATGATGAAAGCGGGTGATAGGAAGGAATGGAGACGTTTTGAAGAGGCCGCAATACAGCAGTGGAGAGAATAAGGTTGAAGAAGAAGAAGATGTAAAGTGGTAAATAAATACTTTTTCCTCAGAGTAATAATGCGCCAAGCTCTAGTGGAGCCCAAACGCAGGAAAACCATTCTATGACTATTGGGTATTAAGTTAGCTACAGTTCGCAGCAAAACAATGGGCCGTACTCATATCGAAAATTGCCAAATGGATATCAATTTGCATTGTAAATACTCTTAAATATGTACCCGTGTATTTATTATTACAGGGTTATTCCAATTTATTTTTCTAAAATTCGCCTATATTTATTTTATAAAATTGAAAATAAATGTGTCTGTTTATTTTTTATTCATTTTATTCACAATATACTTATGTTACATTTATTGAGACATAAATCCCAACCCCATGGAACCAAAGTCCTGTGTTGAATTTGTTTGTTTGTCCGTCACATCTCCGAAACGGCGGGTCGTAGCGGCCTGAAATTTGGACACGTCATTTTAGATGCGATTTCAAGGTTAATGTTATTTCCGAGTAAAATTTGAATGGACCTCTAATCGATAAAGACAATAAATGTCAAAAAATCAATGTAAATCATAGGAAAATATTCAAAATCAATTACCTGTGAAAACTGACTCCTTTAACACCCTTTACGCTCCTACTGTTGCAACCAAACATACTTCAATTCACCATAGTCGATTTTTATGTATTATAACGTAAATACCCAAGTTATTTACAAACAAAGCCAAGCACAGCAACAAAACCATCCAATAGAACCGTTATGCGTTATGTCAAACGAACAAAATGACCGCCAATTTGTTGCTAATCTACATCGCTGGCGTTCTATGAAACATACTGATAGGGCTTTTCTATAGGTTGACGTATTCTTACTCTGTGACTTTTCCGTTTTTTTTTATTATTATTTATCATATTTGTACACCGTACGTCCGAAAACGGCAAATAAAACCATGCGCTTTATAAAAGCCATTGGGTTTTTGGATAATACTAGCTCCCATAAGAAACGATTTATCAAAAAAGCAAAACAACACGCCAAACGACAGAAGTAAAAATTTATAATGTCTAAAAAAACCCAGGGTGAAAATACGCGAATATGTTTGCACAAAGAAAAGTCAGACTACGTTTCTTTTACAAAAGTGTTTTTAATTTCTCGTTAAAATTACACAATTCAGTTTCAACATTTAAAAAAAATATACGAAGAGGACTACCTTCAGGAGTGAACGGCTACAGGCTGAAGAAGAAGAAGAAGAGAAGGGGTTCTTAATGTTTTTTGTCCTTTTTTAATTTTTTAAAATTTTATTTATTTTATTATTATAATTACACATATTTACAGTTTAAACATTTTAATTTTCTTATTTTTACTAAAACTAAAATCCCACCAAAAAACTTTATGTAGATTGTTGATGAAGATTAATATTTATACTAAATTTATAAAAACAAAAACAAACTTACAGATATAATTAACATCCGGAAAAATCAGTAATATACATGTATAGACACAATAGTAAGAATATTTCTATTTTTTTTTAAATTTAAGAAAATATACGAATTATCAAAATATTTACACAGGTATATATAAGCTACAATTATTTATGTATAATTTTTTGATTGAGTAGCCACTGTCTTATTTTGGTCTTGTTACACTGTTTGTTAAATTTAAGTTCTTTCCACAATACATTAAAAAATGCAAGGTACTAAATAATTGAAACTTCTATACCATACAATACTTATTACGTACATTTGGTAGGTACTACCAAACCATTATTATACGTGAAGCGTGTATTATGGTTATGTTGGACAGGAATTTTGAAAGTATTATTACTTTTACATGCATTTGAAATGAGCATATTACTGCCATCTATTGCACAGCTATAGAAATATTCAAAGTGAGTTATCGTTTTTGCGCATGCGCAAGTTCAAAATAAAATTGCAGATCTCTACGTACAAAACTAGTTGTAGTATTTTACCGCACGATGTCGTTAGTAGTTTCATAAAGTATATTTTCACTGCGTTATTATTGTTTTATTATGGCTTACATTGAAATATCTACACAAAAAAAGAGTTTACAAAACAAATTTGCAGATAAATATAGTGTTTTCATTTGAATTATACTTTATTCAAGACAATTATTATAAGTCTATTTTTAACAATCGGATTCTAAAACGGTACGAGTTAGTATTAAGTAGTCAAATAGGGCTGAAGGGCTCTTTTTGTTTTATTTATTTATTCAACTTTTTACTAATCTTGTCAGTGTTCGGGGGGGTGAAGAATACAGACCTGTGTGCGAAATAGAACCAGAACTCTGGACGAGTGTTTTCGACTCGGTATCTACTTTCAGGTCAAAATCTTAAAAAAGGAAAGCGAGTGGTGAAGTCGGTAAAATACTTCACATAAATTGACACGGTAAAAATTGTACATACAATTGCACTAGGAAACAAACAAGACGACGACACAACGTTGACCATAAATACTGACACAAATACACGGGTTTTGAGGGCCAGACCGCGATTCTTCATAGGAACATTCCTTAAGAAGAGCTTTTAAAAAAATCCAAATTTTTTTTTTCCAGTCATTTTTAACCACGCACCAGAGGCGGACAAGTGAAGCGGCTGGGTAGGAGAGGGGTAGGGGTTTGTGGAGGGACTGCTTGTCCGAGAAATTAAGGATTTACTACATTTTGAGATCATATTTTTTTGTTTTTTTTTTAAAATGACTTTTTGGAAAAAAAATTTCAGGATTTTTTTTTTAGATTACCATGAGGAATGTTCCTCTGAAGTTTCGCGGTCTGATTCTGAAAAACCGTGTATAATAAATATCAGACAGCAACAACACTACCACAATAAAAAATTAGAGACAAACGTAGGACAGCCAAAAATCCTCAGAGTAATAACTCACCATAGTCCTTAAAATATAGCTTGATTAGAATGACAGCTGTCAAACTCATTTCATTAGTGATGGAAAATTACTGATCACTGATCAAAACGATTTTATCAGTTATTTCATGCAATCATGAAACTCTATTTCTGAAAATTGATATAAAAAACGCAAAAACAAGCCTATTATAGTGTGTTTAACACAATTATTCACCAAAAAATGAGACATTTATACTTTTTTTATGAACAACATCAAATGAATTATTTTTTTATTCGATTAATTTACATTGATCAATTTGTTCCATCTCTAACGTTTTTGCAAAATGATGTAACTTTGTGAGAACGTCGTTAATAATTAGGTTTATTTTAGTTTTTTTTAGTTTTAAAGCTGATTTTATATATTAATGTTGATTATTGTTTCAAGCATTGTATTAAAACAATAAATTAACACGCCAGATACAAATGATTTTTAGTGTGTCAATATAAATAATTCCTTTGACGTTACTACAAAGTTATGTCGTCACCTTTTCTGACAATTGTCATTCTAATCATGTTACATTTAAAGGACTATAGCGAAGCCATTTAGCTCTATTGTATAGAACAGAAGAGTTCCACATTTTTGGTTCGGTTTTTAGTTTACCAGCAAACGTGTAACGGGCGGTTCCGGTTTGCGCCTGCAATTTCCGACCTGAGTACCTAATGGTAGATTTTTTAAAGCTGGCGCGTTCGCAATACTTTCACAAACGCTTGCGTAGTATTTATGAATAATTCGCGCTCAGACGCGCTTATGAGCGTGACATGGACAACTATCGCTTTGTTAGTCGCTAATGATATGGTAATAAAATATACACAGAATGCTAATATAATAATATGGATTCGATGTATAACCTATAGGTACCCGGATACATAGGTATGGAAATAAAATCGATATTTTTAATACAAATTCTGTTTATAAATTAAAACGTAATCTCACTCTTTATTTTTTGGAAAAGTGATGTATTTAAAATATATGATTGAATGTAACTTTGATTGTTTCCTGGAATACGTGATTTTTTATTTTAACGTGTTGGACATAATATAAATTGTACATTAGTGGATTTATTGCCAAATGGTAACTTCTTCCAACCAACTGATGATGATGATTCAACCAAATAAAATAATTATTAAGTTAACAAAAAATAAAATTATTTCTCTAAAAAAGATATAATTTATTAACTCTTGTGTGGCTGTGATGTCACACTAGTCGACATAGGACACAAGACTTAATATATCTCTCTTATTTTTAAAATTATGAATTCGTATTTTTTGTAATCTGTAAATGGACATTTTGACACCCGATTTGGAAAGTAAATTTTGTATATCAATGCTGAATGTCGATACAAAAAATATTTATCCTTGCTACGCGAAAAAATCATGTCCGCGAATTCAACAACACATCTGTATAAGAGAGAGCACGAAGATATGACTCATAACAAGGAAGACAGACACGCTATTCTGTGGCAGTTGTTGTGTAAACAGATTCAGTCTTCAGTCGGGGATGCACGCGCGTAATATGAGCGGCGGATTTATGATATGAATATTATATTATACTATATATTACTATTATTTTGTTGATTTTAATGATACCACTATTTTGTATATTTGATTATGTGTGATTCCTAATTTGTATAATTTATACAAAAAAAAATATTTCTGATTAGGTACCTTTTTGCATTGTATTCTTTGGAATTTTGTTATTTATTACATTTAACTTTTTTTCTAGATTGTTATTCTATGTCATTATAATTTGATCTAATTAATTTTACTATGTATTTTAATTGTTATTTTTTGTGGCTTGACACGGGCATAGCCTAAAAAGTCTTAACAAGTTCATTAATATTTAAACTAGTGTAATTTTGAATGAATAAATAAATAAATTATAGTAACATATTACAAAAGAGATGAAGAACATTTAAGAGAAGGTAATATACAAGTCTAGGCATCTACAGGGCTTATGACCAGTCAATAGCTGGTTTAAGTGGCCACTTTACACACTGTAACATTCACAATTCTGCCCATATTTGAACATCTATATTCCTTCAATTCTTTCATCTGTTGATGTTTGTGAAGTTAAAGAACTGAAACCTTGCGGGTGAGATTCATCTAATTGAATTATTTCACCTACTCACCTACTAGGCGACGCCTGAAAATGTTATTTTTTCAATTTCTATATTTGTTATACCAGGGCTAAATTATATGTTTATTTGCATAAATTATGGAAAATGAATTATTAAACCGTATGGTTCCATGTTTTTTTTCGAATATCTTAACTTTAGAATATTCCGTCTTTTACTAGTGGTAACACAAGGTTACATCACCGCCCGTAAAGGGATTATTTACCACAGTATTTTAAGAGTTGACATCCGATTGTCACCGCGGCCTTGGACTGGCACCTGAAGCGTAAAACTGATAACATTTATTTTATTTATTTATTTATAAATTTATTGCAAAAAAATATATTTATAATATACATACTTAATAACAGGGAATCTGTATATCTGTTATCTGTTTATGATAGTCTCTATCTAACATGGCACAGCCTCTTCTAAGATGGAGATTTTTTATCCTTAGAGCGTAAGTAGTCCTATTCTAATAAAACAATAACATAAAAAAGAAAAACTAAAACTACTTAATTATAAATGCCTAGCTAATCAAATGTAAGAAATTAAAAATCATTATTATACAAATATAAAGTATATATATGTACCAAGAATACATGTTACTTAAACATAAATAATGTAGTATAATATATAATTAAACAAATATAAAGCAATGAAATACATAAAAATATAAATAATATGTGTACCAATTATATAAAGTACTACGCTTATTGATTTACATATATTTTTTTTTAAATCTCTCGCTACACTATTTACATGTGCAGTTATTTTTATTTTAAAATTTGTTTTACATTTTGAGTCTTTTATATTTGGCAATAAATCAGAAAATATTTTTGGAGCAATTACATTGTATTGCTCTTTACCAAAAGCGGTTGATACAAATGGGACAATACAGTTCATTTGTGTTTCTGAACGAGTGTTTATATTCTGTTGGGTTCTTTTGACCTCACTTAATTTATCATAAAATTTAAGTAGTAGGCACCTTACAAACAATTGTCTTACATCCAATATCTTTAACTCAGCGAATAGATCTTTCGTAAATTATCTTTCTGCTACACGTAATCTAGATACGCTGCATGTACTTAACCAGCCTAATGCCCTATGCACCACCAAGGGCGGTTTAGGGTTTGATGGTGTTGGAATGTTTCGTATGTGGTCTGATTTTGAAAGAAAGTTCCTAGTTAATTAATACAATTCTTACGGGTAGGTAACAGGTCTGGTAGCTGGTAAACGAAGGGGTTGAATAGGGGTAGAGAGTAGAGGGTGGTAGATTGAGTAGAGAAGGGTGGGATTTGCTTCCGTTAATAGGGATTACACGGCGGCACTATGACAACTATTATGTTAATACGAAGGGCTGATTGACAGGGTGACTATTCTTTTACAAAAGATGGAATTTTATTAAAATTTATTGCATCAGAGGAAAAAGGTTTTGAGAAGGGAATATGGAAGTCTAGTCATTTACAGGACTAATGACCTGTCGTTGTCCGGTTTAAGTTGCCACTACACACTCACCATTTTGTTTATTTATTTATTTAAATGCCTTGTAGGCTTTAACATCTTTTATCACCGCTTGGGGACATTCTTGTGCAACAAACATTAAATACGTACAAAATGCACTTGTCAAATTGATTGCACCCAATTATGTATACAATCAGAGACATAATACTCCATTCATGTATAATAAATGAAATGTTTTACCAGTTAAGGGTATTTTATGGAGCAAAAAAAAACATACCGAGATCCCTAAATCTAAACACTTAGTCTAGCGCAGTGGCGGTCCCTACAAGGGTCGCTTTCCGTCTTGACGTCCGTAACAATTTATGTAAAACATTTTTTATCTCTCATTGAATACATTTTTGTTATTTTCTTATGTTTACTTTTTCTTTTCTTTTTTTCTTATTTTATCTACATTTTTTAGATCTTAATTTTAAAAGGTACTTTTAATTTCCTTATTAATATTATTTTTTCTGTAGATATGAATTGAACTTTTCGATTTACTTTGTTTTTTATCTAGTTTTGATTACACTTATGAGCACACACTATTTAAAAGTGTATTTATATTTTTTTCTCTATATTTAAGTATTTACTAGCCATTTGGCTATTTTTTAACTTTAAATGTATTATTTTACTCTATTTTCTTACTTTAAAAAAAATATTTCTTTAAACCATTCTTATCTGGTTTTGTTGAGTTTTTTCGCCTTAATAATATTTTTCAAAGCATCAAAAATAAAATAATATATGTTCATTATTTTATACGTATACAGTATTATGTCTGTACACTTTTATTTGATTATTAATTAAAAGTAATATCTGAGCACCCGATGACAAACTATTATTTAATAGTTTATCGGGATAAAATATGTTTTAATACTTTGTTTTATGACGTATTAATATTGTTATAGTGTGTATATGTCATCGCTCTAATTTTACTGATCAAATTGATTTTATCAGTTATTTCATGCAATCACAAATCTCTGTTTCCGAAAATTGATATAAAAAACGTAAAAACGAGCCTATTATAGTGTGTTTGACAAAATTATTCACCAAAAATGAGACATTTATACTTTTTTCATGAACAACATCAAATGAATTATTTTTTTAATGGATCAATTTACATTGATCAATTTGTCCCATCTCTAACGTTTTTGCAAAATGATGTAACCTTGTAAGAACGTCGTTAATAATTAAGTTTATTTTAGTTTTCGTTTAGTTTTAAAGCTGATTTTATAAATTAATGTTGATTTATGTTTCTTACATTGTATTAAAAAAATAAATTAACACGCCAGATACAAATGATTTTTCGTGTGCCAATATAAATAACTCCTTTGACGTTACTACAAAGTTATGTCGTCACTTTTTCTGAGAACTGTCATTCTAATCATGTTACATTTTAAGGACTATAGTCATTCAAGTTCGTCCACTGATATGCATGCGATGCGGACATGTGGGCGTTTACCTGAAACATCTACATTTCCTCAACTCTTCCATCTGTTAGCTATTGTGAAGTTAAAGAGCTGAAACCTTAATAATGAAAGATATGGATGAAAAAAAACTAATAGTGGTCCGTCAGGTCCGTAGGGTGATCGAGGCCTGAATGGCTGATTATTTACCTGAGGCCCACAGGGCTGATTAACTGAGGCCGAATTTCCAACCAAAAAACTAACAGTCGGTGATGGCTGCTAAAAGACTAATCAGTAAGAAAGGTCATATCATCTTGAAAGAAGACCTTGACAACTTTGAAACTTTTCGACTTAGTTTTATTTAATTTAAATTTCATTGATAAGCCCTTACGGGTTACATTCATTTAACAAAATATTTTTACTTTTTAAATTCACATTCTACTGTTAATAATAATATTTTTAACATATTTTGTAAAGGTTGTCTGAGTCTTTTGTTTAGTTTTGTCTGGTAGTTTATTGTAATATTTCAGTCCATGGTTTATTAGTCTCAATTGTCCTTTTCTCGTTTTAAAAGGTTGTATATGATATTTTTCTGATATTCTCGTATTGTGTTCATGTTTACTACAGTTTTTTTCAAGTTTTAATTCTTCGTCTACATCAGTGGCTAATTTATGAATAAATTTTATGGATTCTAGTTTAAAGAGTTCAGTTACATTTAATTGTTTAGTTTGTTTAAAAGGTTCTTTAGTTGCTGTTAGATGGGGAAGGTCATAAACTAACTTTAATATTTAATTTTGCTGTATTTGTAGTCTGTTTATGTCATTTTGATTTCCTGTTCCCCATAGTAGTTGCATTTAACATATTTTAGTTTTTACGTAGGCTTCAACATTATTTTTTTTTCCTTTATTGGAACAAAGTTTTTGATTTAAAAAAAAAACTAGATAAAGTCGCCACTTTGCTAATTAAATTGTTGATATGAATTGTCCATGTCAATTGTCTGCCCATTGTTAGTCCTAAGTATTTAACATGTTCAATTGCAGTTAGTCGTTCATTATTTATGTAAGCATCTACTTTGTGACATTTTTTTCTAGATTCAATATAGAAAATATTGCATTTTTTTTCATTAAGTTTATATTACTATCTCTGATCATACTGAAGCCAAATCTCGGAGCAGTAATAAGCCACGACGTAAGCAAATGAAAGCTAAAACTAAAAGAAATCATATAAAAAAGCGGACCTTGAGTTTGTGTTGAGGTCAGTGAGTTTTTCTGACATTCTAAAAGTCGAACCTCGTATCCGTAAAACATGCTAAGCGTAAAAAAATGGCTATCACAACAACGCTATAAAATTGATTGGTCCACCTGAACCTGTGGCGTTTCAAAGTATGTAAAAATGTTTGAAATATGGTTGTGAATTTTCCATACATTTCCATAAAGCAACTTCGCCGCACAATTAAGTGGTCTAATATTTACGCCGTGTAGAAAACATTTTCATATTTTATTTCCCGTAAATATGAGTTTCCTTGTCCTGCAACATGGTCACCCCACCCCTTTCCAATTTGGAGGGGTGGCCGCCCTTTTTGCATTTAGACATTTAGAGTTTTAGCGAAACCATCCTCTAATTATTGCTAATGGATACCGAGTATAGCGTGTCTCGTTACCGACTGAGTTGAAGGATTAGCAAACAATGGGGAAATCGCACCGCGTCAAAACTGCTTTACCGACGCGTCAATTTGGGCCTACTCGAATGATAAATGTGAAAAGTAGCGACGCGCAATACCGATTGGTGGAAATAATCGAGTGCTGCGCGACAAACTCATCTGTAGAACGGACAAAAATTAAACCATGCTTCTGAAAAATATAACAATATATAATTTAGGACAAGATGTCACTTAATCCGCTTACTTTGCTTGACCACTAACCGGTTTCATTGCTTTCGCGACGCAGACATACTGGTATGTTTTTTTAGAAGTTTAAACTCTCCAAGATGGGGATTTGCAAATAACACACCGATCAAGCAAATAATAATTGCACAAAAAGCTTTAATAAAAATTATCTTAAGAGTCCCAATCAGAACTAGCTCCCTCGGTATATTTGAAAATCTTAATGTAAAATTTATAAAACAACTTTATGTAAAAGCTTTGTAACTATACGCACGTAAACATTATTCTCTACCTTCCGTTACAAATACAAGAGTTACTAGATACTTCACCCTGATGCTGCAAAAAAATAAATACAATTCGGTCAAAGAGGATTGGCTTACTACTTGGTTTAAGTGTATAATCTAGTTCCATTATTCATAAGGACAATTAGTAAGTTCTCACAATATAAAATTGCTATTAAGAAATGGATAGTGGAAGTGGGTTGCGCACGGATCGATGAGTAGATCAAGCCAAATAGGTAAAATGTGTGTACTGTGTATGAAATTTGTTCTATTCGTCTGTATAAATTGGTTATATTTTTTATGATAATTTTAGTTTTCTACTGTTTATTATGTTAATGATAACTAGGTTGATTGGATTAATTACGTTTTTTTTATTGTTATTATTATGTTAACTTTGTTAAATAGCTAATCTTAGGCATGTTTCACATTTTGTAAAACGTTTCCCTCGGCACGGGACACCCCATTGAGGGAACATTATTCTGTATAAAAAAAAGAATACAAACAATGTAAAAGTATAAATAAATATACATGAGATTATGTTTAATATTTTTTCTTTCACCAATGGAAAAACGAATTCCCACGTGGATGCGAGCGCGAACTAGCGGGGACGAATCTCTAGGGCTTCTACAATATCAATGAGCGTAGTGGACTGTAATAAAATAAAATAAAAATAAATGAGTATCCTTACTGTGCGGCATGCAGTGTAAATCGGCCAAAACCTTAACAAATGAGATGGATTAGGAATGGAGGCCACTAACCTTATTTTCGTTCTTGGTGGACTTGCCGGATCCGACTTGACACTTGTGGGGGCACTAACACGAGTGCAGGCTCTGATCTGGAGCTCAACACTGGTGATTGGTGGAAATAAATGCGCGATGTACGACACGAGGTATTAATGTGGCGGGTGATCAAAGGATACTGAGGTAAGAGTTGAAAAGTAGTTTTGAGCAAAAAGGATGTAGAAATTGAGACAATAATTGACCCATGCACACCCACATAATTCGTAACCATTATTATTTAGTTTGTGATACTTTTTTTATTATCCTTGTTTTATAAATAATTGTAATTATAATTACCTACAATGTTTTATTATATTTTCTAAAATAAATACAGGCTGTAAAATTTAAGCGTGCGTGAGCCTTACTCATAAAGTTGGCATAAAGCTACGCCTACGTATAGTGGTATAATTCAGATGGGAATACCATCATTATTATAGTAGTAGAATATTTTATTTATTTATTTTTCTTTTCTTTGACGCCCATA